>NC_056746.1:1460626051-1460838551 GCF_019279795.1 Protopterus annectens | reverse complement strand
TAGACAGATTTACAAATGCAGTCTATAAGCACCTGCATAGATGTATGGATCGTGCCATCACTGGTAAACCAAGACTCACTCCTCCTAGACAAGGACACCAGCCTGGCGGACCTCTGCAATAAACAGGCTATACTACAGAAGTAGGACAGTGTTCCGGACAAACAGCAAATCCCATGAAGGGCAGACATCCGTGACCACTATTAGTATGATATGTAGGTCCCTCATGACATCATCCAAGGCTAACATCAGCAGGAGAATACGCAAAGATTTGAAAGATAACCACAAAGCCTTCTTTTGGCTATGTCAAGGATCTAAGTGGTGACACACAGATTTGCACTGTGCCGGTGAAATATAGCACAAAATATGCTGACCCTACTGATATCGCTAACATCCGAGCAGATACATTTAGTGCATACTTCACCCCCCTAAAGAGCCCACAACACTACCAGGAAGGTACAGTATCCCACACATCAGAGACACATGGGTGGAAATGGCCCTCCCTAACAGCAGAACACAGCGTCAATGGAGGCAAATGTTGTCCCAGACTGCATCTTGCAAACTGTACAAGACAACTTGACCCCCCACCTAATTAAGGTTTCCAACCTCAGCCTCTCCACAGGCTACATGCCCATACAATGGTGCGTGGCTACAGTTATTCCACTCCATCAAGGTGGAATCACAACTGACCATGGTAACTACCACCCCATAAGCCTGACTAGCCTGGTCAGCAATGATATGGTTCACATCCTCATGGCACTCATTAACAAAGGCATTGGTAACCTCCGAACACGTGACCCAACCCAGGTCAGCTTAGTTGTGAGCATTTCATGCCTACTGAACCTGTTTGATGTCTTACATACAGTCACCAAGACATTAGATGATGGTGGAGGTGGTTCACAAATACTACCTAGACCTCGTCAAGGCTTTTGACACCATGCCCCACTCAGGTAATATTGATAAACACACCAGCCTGTGCATACACCCATACATCACAGGTTGGGTTGCCAACGAGCTTACACACAGAACCCACATGGTACGACTAGTGTGCTCCAAGTCCAACTCTTGACCAGTCACGACTGGTGTCCCATAGGACTTACTCCTGGGAGCCCTAATGTTTGGCATATACATCTCAGAGGTACAGGCAAACACAGGTGGACTACGGCGGACCACGTTTTGCAATGACTGTGAACTGGGAGCCATGATTTATAGTCCAGCTGACACAGACATCCCTCAAGGGGCCTCACAGAGAACGTCACAGGGTGTTAACATCACAGCCTCCATCCAAGTGCCACTAATTGCATGGTCATTCCATTGTGGAATTGGCACCCACATATTAACACATAAGTTGCAGACACTTTAAGATGGACGAGGTAATGGGGTATCTGGGGACTAAGGTAGATAGTGATCTCCCCTTTGACAATCATATCTCCAAAGTAGTTAGGACATCCTTCTATGTAGGCCATCTGATTACTAAAGGATTCTCATCTAGACATACTGGGGTTATAGTGCCCCTTTACTCATCACTCATCAATCCCATCATAGGGTATAATAACCCATGTGGGATGTATCTCAGAAGACACTTCTAAAAGCTGGGAGGTCCATGAATGTACCTCACCAAGGGGAATACTGGCCTCCAACATATGGCCTATGCAGCCAGACTGAATAAATTCCTGCTTTACTCAGTGGCATCACGTTTACTCAGAGATGATCTCCGCTGGCAAACACAGCCATGTCGAACTCAGGCTTGATGGATATGCTCCACCTATGGGAATCCATGTCACTGTGAGCCACACACTGTAGTAAGCTGAACCTTGCCACAACAATAACTGAAAGATGCTGGAGGGACAGATTCCTGTCACAGACACTCGCCATACTTTGGAACAACATCCCTAACTACATTATACAGAGCCCCTCACTAACACTCTGCAAGAGAAACTTTGAAGAGTGGATGGGGAACAGTAGATGCACCCCAGGGATCCTGCCATTGGCTCAGCTCCACAGAGGGACAGTTAATGAATCAATGGGGTGGTAAAAGCTGACACATTTTGGTTGGGCTTATGAATGGCCTTTGGCAGTTGGCCAAGTACCTATCTATGAATATATACATACAGTATCTGCATATGCTGATAGCTTAATTTACTGTTCAGGTGTTGACTTACCTTGTGCCAATGGCAGTTGTGTGTGCAATAGTTGAGGGCTGCCTATGTTGAATGCACACAGTAGACTGCCTATACATGACAATTTACAAGTAGTCTTGTGTGTGTGTGCCATCCATTTTTAATGTGTGTGCAGGTGGAGAAAGATGTCAGTCCCTCGGTGCCTACACTGTCAGTGTGTTCCCTACTTTGCCAAGGCATGGGCATACTGGGCATGCCTCCATCTGCCTACTGGGGCTGGCTCAGGGTGTCCATGGTCTGAGTACCTCGGTGCCTGTGGGGCCCTTGGCAATGGTGGTGGGATGTGAGAGCCTTCACCATTCTGTCCCTGCTGCAGCTTTTTCAGCAGGTCCATATTGTGTAGCATGGCACACACTATGAAGATGAGGCACACGTTCCTGGAGAGTACTGCAAGGCTCCACCAGATATGTCCAAGCAACGGAACCGTGATTTCAGCATCCCAAACACACACTCTGTGATGATTCTGGTTTGTGCGTGTGCCTCATTATGGCTTTCCTGCATGGGTGTGTATGCATTTCTGATGGGAGTCATCATCCATGGTTCCAGTGCATAGCCAGCATCCCCCACCAGGTGGTCATTTGGGATGTCCCCCCTGACAAATAACTGATACAGCTGTGAGGCATGCCAGATGTGGGAGTCGTGATAGCTTCCAGGACTGCCAGCACACACATCCATGATAATGCCCTGGGCATTGCACATGACCTGGCAGTTGATGGAGGGGTATCCATTGCAGTTTATGTAGTGCCTACCTTGCTCACCGGGTGGTGACTTGATGCTAATGTGCATGCAGTCTATTGTACCCAGTACCTCCGGGCATTCTACCACACAGTGGAAGAGATGCATATTGCTGGCCAACTCCTGTGTTCGGGGGAAGTATATGTGCTCATTGGCATACGATCACATGGCATCCAGGAACTGGTGTAGTACCCTGGATGCTGATGCCTGTGTGATCCCCATGATATCCCCAGTTGGTCTTTGAAGGGTACCTGCAGCTAGTATTCTCAGGCTTACACATACCTTCATATCCACTGGGATGGGTACTCCTCTGTTTGTTCTGGCTCTGAGGTGTGGCCGGCACAGCTCCACAAGTTGCTGTAAGATGTCCCTGTCCACCCCGTAATGCTCTACTATCTCCAGATCATGTAGTCCCTGGTAGGTTACCCTGGGTCTGAACACTTTCCTCCTCCTCTGGTGCCTGAGGTGGTTGTGTGCATCATCCTCCACACCACCTTCAGTCTCCAACACATGCTGGTGGATCAAAGCTATGGCAGCCCCTAACATGTACATACTAATAGTTCCCCACCTGTATACACCACTGGTGCAGAGTGTATGGGAATACACAAATGTGTGTGAGGTGCTTTCACACTTTATACTATTGTGGTATGGATGCTGCTGATGCAGTGGGTGTGTATGAGCTATTCCAGCTGCAGCGTGTCTTAATTATGGGTTTTGCAATGAGTACCGCAAGTGTGGGGCCTTTACTGTGGAGCTCTACTTGCCTGCCTTGATTAATCTGTTGCCCTTTAATTCACTTTTAAACCTGGATCCCCTCCCATTATCAGGCATGCATCCACCTGCCGTCTTTCTTGTTTTGTACTTTCCCTACCCAGTCATGGCAAAATGTGCCTTGTAGCTGATATACTGCAAATCGGCTTTGTTCTGCTTTGACACGTTACTGTTTTCTTTGCAGTACAGCCCCTCCCCTTTCCTGTTTTGCAGGTAGCTGCTTGCAGCCTTGTTAGCTGTTGACAAAGGCCCACTGTAGGCGCCTAGGTGTTAATTAGTCATTAGTACTCCAATTTCACTGCTTTAGCATTTCCTTATTTCTTTCCTATATCCTTCCTGTTTCAGCTGCAGTGTGTGCCACGCAAACCCGTTTATCGGGTTTACACGTGTTTTCATCTCCGTTCACATGCATACTCGGTTACCTTGTGTAATCTCAGCTAAGCATAGCTATGACCAATTCAACACTCCCCTATCCTGCAGCTTTGCCTAGCTAGGGGCAAACCGGTGTAGCAATGCTCAAATGTGCTTACAGCAATGGCAACACACCCCTCTCTTGATGTCATCTTTATCTCAAGGGCACACCTCGATGTTATAACGCTATGCTATGAGATGCATCCTTACACCAGCGGGGAATATGCAATTCACTATTACTCCTCTCATTTGCATGGCATTGCCTACTAATTCCTAGCTACTGCGCATAACACTGTCACTGCCCCTTAACAACCCTTGCGCCATAGTATGGTGTAGCATGCCTGCCATTGACTGTTATGGGGAAATCATGATATGTTTTATATATTCCTTGCGATTCCCTTTGCGCACCGCTGCCCTGCACTTCCATGTCGCTATAGTGAGACTATATATATTAAACGTTAATTTTATATTTTGTACATTTTTTATGCCAATGGCTATATATTTAGCCACGGACATACATTAACAATATAATACATGTGTTTGGTCGGCTGTCATGGCTCCGATTTTATGTTTGCAAAAATGTAAACCATTTTCTACGGTTTACATTTCTGCATGCTTACACTACGCCTGCACCACTTCCTGAATTGCTACATACCTTCATTTGCATGCTACACTGCTGCACATGGGGTAATTAGCATACAGGGCCCAGGAGTTGTGCGGGCGTAGCATACGCAGGTAGTGCACGTGGAAACAGCTCGTACCTAAATCGCTCGGCAGCCATATTTGGTGTTAGAACACCGACGCTATGCCTGCACCTGGCGCAAGCTTCATGAATCCCAGGAATGGTCTAAAATTAGGGAGCTTTCTCTATTGTCTTGGAAGTGTTTTATTGTTTTGTGACTTCCAGAATCTGCCAAAGGTCAGAGAAAAAGCCCTTGTCTATATATTTTCACAGGAAGATGCTCCCTCATGTTTACCTCCTTAACCCCTAAATACTACCATCTTACTAGACCTAGTTACATTAGTCCTAAAACTAGACATTAGTACAAAACTTTATCCAAAATCTTAAAACTCATACTCAGGATACACTACAACCTCACAAAGGACCGCGACATTCAACCAAACCCTGGTCCATCCTCACTTGTTAACTCTAATCCCCCTACTATATTCCCTACCACCATAGCTCCAACAAATAGACCTTGTAGCTCACTGCTGGCCTGCCATCTAAACAATAGGAACATAAATAACAAAACTCAGCACCTGCATGCCCACTTAGCTGTTCATTCCCCTGATATATTATGCCTAACAGAAACATGGCTAAAGCCTGCTACCAAGGACCATGAGATTCTGCCACCAGGGTACAATATGTTCTGACTAGACTGTACCACCAGAAAGGGTGGTGAGGTAGCCATACTTTACAAGTCTACCCTGTCTATCAGCATAGACACCCAACAACCACCCCAGTTCAATAATGCTGAAATTCTTATCTCAAAACTACAAATAAATAAAAACAAAAATGCAAACATTGTCTGTGTCTACATTTCCCCAGGGAGGAACACAGGAACCTTAGAAGACTTCTTATAATTGATTATCCAATAACTACCCCCAAGAAACAATTGTTCTTGGGGATTTCAACATTGACTGGAACACTTGCTCTTGTGAAACCCCCACAACCCACATAAACCTCTATGGATTTACTCAAATCATAACCTCCCCCACCAGGACAGGAAAACTCAATAACAAGGAAAGTACCCTAGACTGGATACTCGTCAATACCCATCTTCAATTTTATAAATCAGGCACTTTGCCTGATAACCTAAGTGACCACTGTCTCACCTATGTAATCAAGCTGAAAGAAGACTGCTCCTACCAACCCACCTATAGAACATTAAGAAGCAACAAGAATTTTATTCTCACCAAGTTTCAAAATGAACTTAAGGCATGCGACTGGTCAGTACTAAAAAGTCTCTCCCTAGATGAAGCAGTAGCATACTTTAACACCAAATTCCTTGCTATTCTTAACTCCCATGCTCCCAGCTGCTCTATTAGAACCAAAGTTAATATTGCACCATGGCTTTCTAAAGATACCAAAACCAAAATTTCACTCAGAAACAAAGCATGGGCCACCTACCGAAAAAAAAGCCCCACTTGATCAACTAAGATTCAGACAGTTAAGGAATGACACCAAAAAATCCATAACCTTAGACAAAAAGACCTACTACTACCATCTACTGCAAAAACACCAAAACAAACCTCAAAAGTTCTGGGCAGGAATAAAGAAACTACTCCACCCAGGCCAAACCACCACTCCACTCCCCTCCCCTCAGCTTCCCAACAAAAATCCCCAGTAGACATTGCTAATAATTTCAACAGCTTCTTCACAGAGACTATCCAGTCTCTAGCCAGCCAACTCTCTCCCAATGGCTCTAATTCTAATGCAGCCACACCCAGTACCCAAACATACTTTACCTTCCAACCTGTTCCTACTCAACTTATTCATGCCCTACTTAAGAAACTAAGACCCACCACCCTGGCTGTTGACCTCCTCCTAGCAGACTATCTGCAAAAGGCTGCTGACACCATAGCATACCCCATCTCAATCTTGATCAACAGAGCTATATCTGAAGCTACTGTACCCACTATATGGAAAATCTCCCATGTCATACCTCTCCATAAAGGAGGCAATTCCACTGAATTGTCAAACTTTAGACCCATAGCTATTCTGTCACCTCTAGCTAAAATTATGGAGAAGTGTGTACACATACAGCTCATGCACTGCCTCACATAGAACGACCTGTTGTCCAGCTTTCAGCATGGCTTTAAGCCACACCACATTACTACTTCTGCCCTCCTCTCTTTCTCTAACATCATTAACCACAACCACAATAATAACAAACTATCCTCAGCACTCTTTCTAGATCTGTCCAAGGCTTTTGACATGGTTGACCACAAAATTCTTATAAATACCTTGAAGGCCTTCTCCTTAAGCAACCATGCACTCCAATGGTTTCAATCCTACCTGCAGAACAGGCAACAGGCAGTCCTATGGCAGGACAGGCTATCATCTCACCTACCCATCACATTAGGAGTTCCCAGGGCTCAATACTAGGACCCCTTCTCTTCTCCATCTTTATCAACCACCTTCATTCAGTCATCCCAGACGCTACCTGCATTCAATATGCGGATGACTCCACCTTAATTTGTTCTGACACCTCACCAGCTACTTTATTCACATTAACCCAGAATACCTTTAATATAGTGGAAAAATGGCTCTCCAATCAACATCTTATCCTAAACCACAACAAAACTAAGCTGCTCCTCTTCTCCCCACATGCAGGACCACCCTGCCATCCTTCAACATAACCACTAACAATGGCACTATCATCTTCCCAGAAGCCCAAACTAAACTACTGTGTGTCATAGCTGATAACAACCTGTAGTTTGATGTGCATATGAATCAAACTATCCAAACCATTAATAAAAAACTTGGCTCTCTTTACAGAATCAAACCTTCCCTTACCCCACTTGCTAGAACTCCAATTGTCCATTCCCATCTACTATCAACTCTTCTCTATGCCTCACCTCTATTCTCCATCTTAAACAAAATAGATCTTAATAAACTATCATCCTATAACCACATTGCCAGATTTGCTACTGGCACAGCCTACCAGACGTACCACTGTCACAACCTAAATCGCTTAGGATGGCTTGAACTGCCTAGCCTACTGCAGTTCAACCAGCTAATAGTGGCACATAAAGTCCTTTACCAACCAGAAAATACACCTGCACTAAAAAATATTAACAGCCCCTACACCAGCACTCGGCCACAGCGATCATCCACTAGACTCCTAGTTCAAACATACAAATCCAACTACTAAGCTGGGGACTCTCTGTTTGCCAACTCTGTTGGAAAAACATGGAACAGTCTTCCAGTTGACTTGACCCAAGGACCCTCACTAACTTGATTCAAAAACAAACTCAAGAAATACTTAAAAACTCATTGGTTTTGTCCTTGCACTAACCCTGACTAGTGAGCTCCCTATTACTTAGGTGCCTTACCTTCAAGTACTTCTAACTTTTTTCTACCACACCATTTTTGGAAGGGTCAATTGTATAACTGCTGCTCAATGTGTCTTAATCCTGAATGTAATGTTATGTATATATAACTTAGAAAATAATGTTATGTTTTGTAAAGTGTTTTATAATAAGTTAGTAATATATGTGCTAAATGCTGGTATTGCTTATGACTGTAATCTGCTTGAAACTAGCATTTACTAAATGTTCAATGTGTATTATTATCTTGGAGCTTTTCTCCCCAGGCCTCCATTGAAAATGGACATATATCCAGTCGGGCTATCCTGGTCAACAAATATAAAATAATATTAAATAAATAAGGTAGATGCTAAATATTGCTAGCTTCCAGCAGTGGGGGGTTCATCTGGGATAGAGTCAGATGACAAGAAATGATCTCATTCTGCAAGCTATCCCAGCAATAATATTACAGATATTAATTTAAGAAGTATCATAGAGGGACACAGCATTCTGTATTCCGTCTTGGACCTGACAACAACTATAAGATCGAGTCACCAGATCTGCCTTGCTCTGTAAGTAAGTTTCTAGGGCATAGTAACTCTCTTAGATATAGTCAGGAATATAGCAAAGCTTACCTTAGATATTTGTCTTTATTTATTTGAGACTGTCCTGCAATGTTGTTTTAAATATTTCCTGTGATTTTGAACTCTGATGTCACTGTAAATATATACTAAATATTGTGTTGTTCTTTTATTATTCATTACTAAATATATTAAACCTTTCATTGTGGCTGATCTGTCTAGAGATATTTAAGTTTTGAGAGTACTTGCCTATTTATTTGGTGACACTGTGGGCCACTCCTAATAGCCTTGCCCTTGGTCAAACTACCATTTAGATTAATAGTAACATTACACAGTAAGATTGGACACCCTTTGTTAAGGGCCTTAAATTAGCTGATAAGTTGCTGGCTGGTGGCAGTGATAACTATCTTATAGTCTGGGCAAAAGGGGGCATAGCTAGAAAACCTGCGCCAGCCTTTCCCAGGTGTGTGTGTGTGTGTGTGTGTGTGTGTGTGTGTGTGTGTGTGTGTGTGTGTGCGTGTGTGTGTGTGTGTGTGTGTGTGTGTGTGTGTGTGTGTGTGTGTGTGTAAATCAAACCTCAAAGAGTGTGTGTATGTGTCAGCTACTTGGGCTTGGACACGAAGCACTAGTTAGACAGACAGGGTGCTGGAGGTCTTGGCTTGGCCACTTAGCTGAGATCTCAACTCTATAGCTGTGCCAGTGGGGAGTCTTACTGGGGATCTGGAGAAAGTGGGAAAAACCAGCCCCGGACTGATGGTGGACTCTGTGTGCTCTTAAGGGAATTTGCACTTGATGCAGAGAGCTGCATCTGGAAATACTGTCTGTGTACATTGTCATCCTCCCAGTGTACATCCCCTAGTGGTGAGGACTGAGGGTCCTTGATCACTGTTCCAGTGATGGATTGTCACAGTATATATAAAAAAATTTTAATCAAGAATACTTTTTATTCAGTCACCATAACAAGTAAAAAACAAGAAAGAAGAGTGAAACCTTTGCAAAAGAAACACAGACAAGTAGATTTCAAAAAAGCATTCCAGTTTGGTTTTGCTTATTCTGGTAAAGAGGTACTCTTCCTCCTCCTTTTTACTTTTTATGGTGACTGAATAAAAATCATTCTTTATTATTTTTTTTAATATTTCTTTTATTTTTTTACTTTTTAGTCTTTAAGTAAAATATTCTCTGTCTATCATTGCATCACAGACCCCCAGTCAACAAAAATCCATATTGTTAGTTCAATCATTTCAAAAATGTGTTCCTCTACTTTTATACTTTCTGCTTCCCTTGTGCATGTCAGTCCCATTCATTGTGTGTGCGTGTGTTTGTGTGTGTGTGTGTGTGTGTGTGTGTGTGTGTGTGTGTGTGAGTGTGTGTGTGTGTGTGTGTGTGTGTGTGTGTGTGTGTGTGTGTGTGTGTGTGTGTGTGTGTGTGTGTGTGTGTGTGTGTGCATGCTCATGTCTGACTATCTTTATGTTATTTTGAATGGATTGAGAATGTGTGTGTGACATACCTCTCAGTTGTACAGATTTTTGTAGAACGTCCAGATTTTTGCTTCATATTTTTGGTCTGTTTTTCATAAAATTGTGTTTTTTGGCAAATTAGTAGCAAATCATTAAAAATTGAAGTTAGAAAATAATAATAGACATTTGTGTTTCAGACTTCATATCCTTCAGAAAATTGATGCTAATGTAAAGATATTTAAAAATTGTCCTATTTTTCTGCCTTTGTCCCATTTTATTTATGGCTTTGTTCAGATTTCGTGCTCCAAGAGGTTGAGAGGTATGGTGTGCGCATGTCTGTATATCTGTATGTTATTCTGAATGGATTGCGAGTATGGGTGTGTGTGTGTGTGTGTGTGTGTGTGTGTGTGTGTGTGTGTGTGTGTGTGTGTGTGTGTGTGTGTGTGCATGTGTGCATATGTGCGTGTGTGTGTGTGTGTGTGTGTGTGTGTGTGTGTGTGTGTGTGTGTGTGTGTGTGCACGTGTGTGTGTGTGTGTGTGTGTGTGTGTGTGTGTGTGTGTGTGTGTGTGTGTGTGTGTGTGCTCTGTCCCTCTGTGGTTCATTAGAGAGACAGAACTACAATGGGACAGAGCCATAAACCCAACTTAAATAAAAAGCATTCTAAAAAAATCATCTCTTTTCAAGCAACTCAGCTGCAAACACTTGATTTTTGTTTCACTTTTGCATAATGAACATCAAAAGCTAGATAATTTAATCCTCTCCTGTTAGGCACATATCCAGTGTTCTTAGTCTAAATATAAACTCTCTGTGGTTTAATAAAGCTCTCTCTATTGCGCTACCGCAATTAGGAATGCCAATTTAGCAATTGTTTTTACTTTTCAAATAGAACAAACTCTGAATAACATTAACAGGGAACTGATGGTAGTTTAGAGATACTTTTTCTTTTTGATTTTTTTACAAGTTATCATTTACAAAAGCAGCAAGTCCTAGAATTCAAAGTTGCTCTGTTAATAAATGATAACTTGTAAGAAAGAAAATCCTTGGAACCAGGAATGCAGTTTGTATGGAGAAAAAGTTACCTACAGAGAAATCTGGTGTTCTGCCAGTAATTAAGAAAAAAGATACAGTTTTGGAGCAATTTCCTGTCTGCAACTGTCTCTAGCCAAATGGCTACAGAGTGCATTTTTCTTTGTATAGACAAGAAGACTGAGAAAATGCATACAGTGAAGTAAACCAGCACTGCAGAAGCTTGAGCAGGAACAAAACTTCAACATTATGTTTCATGGTGTAATGAACATAATTCTGGGACATGCAACTTTGAAGGAAGTCGGGAAGAGTGGTAATGATATTATGTAGTGGGTGGGGATAAGAATGCCAGTTGAATGAAGAGCCCAATCCGAATTTTACACAACGGGGTTGTCCCTTTAAGGAGTGTGTGTGTGTGTGTGTGTGTGTGTGTGTGTGTGTGTGTGTGTGTGTGTGTGTGTCTGTGTGTGTGTGTGTGTGTGTGTGTGTTTCAGTAAGTATGCGCATCTTTGTGTGTCTATCTGTGTGTAGTGCTTTTATCCCTCTGTGGTTCATTACTGAGACAGCGGAAAAATAGAACCACAGAGGGACAGAGTCACATACCACATTTAATTAAAAAGCATTTTAATAAAAAAAATTAATAAATAAAAATTTGTTTAGCCTTCTGATGCTCCAGGACTATCAGCTGTGAGTAAAGACAAAGATGCTCTTTGCTGCTGAGGTCACATGGGAAGTGGGGAAAAGAGATTGGAAAAATACGCAATAGCTGAAAAGTGAAGCATCCAAAAGTGAGGACTAGTGATAAAGAATAGCAGAGCCAGACAGGAAGTGTACTGCCTTCTCTATGACTGAGAAAAACTGCTACTGCAAGCATACCTCTCAACTGTCCCTAATTTTCAGGGACGTCCCTGATTTTGACTCAAATTTTTGCTCTGTCCCTCTGAATCCCTCCTAAAACTACTGACTTTGGGCAGAAAGGTGATGAATTACACTTAATTAATAATGACAATAATTAAAAGTTATACACTTCTTTTACTTCAGAAAAGGTGCATCAATTCATATGCTCTGATTTTCTCAATGTTTCAACTTAATAGCACTAATATTTTAAAAGTGTCCCTGATTTTCCCTGATTTTTTTCTTGACTTTTCCCTGATTCTGTTAAATTTGTCCCTGATTGGTTGAGAGGTCTGACTTCAAGGCTGAAATGGACATGGAGGTAGGAAAGGATGCTATATGGACACTTACTCCCAGAAGTTACAGAAGTTATACTTGTAGTTTGCAAAGAAACTGATATTGATGTTTATGTCTGTATTGTTCTGATTGTAGGATTATAACTATGTAGTCCTTGATAGCACTGTTTAATAAAGCAGGTTTATTATTTTTGCTGTGCATGAGGGAAGGTGCACCTGAGCAGGAGGACACAAGGAGAGGAACTGTATCAAAGGTATGGCTGTTACACCTGAGCAGGAGGACACAAGGAGAGGAACTGTATCAAAGGTACGGCTGTTACACCTGAGCAGGAGGACAGAAGAAGAGGAACTGTATCAAAGGTACGGCTGTTACACCTGGGCAGGAGGACACAAGGAGAGGAACTGTATCAAAGGTATGGCTGTTACACCTGAGCAGGAGGACACAAGGAGAGGAACTGTATCAAAGGTACGGCTGTTAAACCTGAGCAGGAGGACACATGGAGAGGAACTGTATCAAAGGTACGGCTGTTACACCTGAGCAGGAGGACAGAAGGAGAGGAACTGTATCAAAGGTACGGCTGTTACACCTGAGCAGGAGGACAGAAGGAGAGGAACTGTATCAAAGGTATGGCTGTTACACCTGAGCAGGAGGACAGAAGGAGAGGAACTGTATCAAAGGTACGGCTGTTACACCTGAGGAGGAGGACAGAAGGAGAGGAACTGTATCAAAGGTATGGCTGTTACACCTGAGCAGGAGGACACAAGGAGAGGGACTGTATCAAAGGTATAGCTGTTAGTTTTTGTTGATATTATGAGAGCTTTTCTTTCTCTATCATTCTATCTGTTTTTAGTGAAAACATTTACACTGATGTTTTAAATACTAGTTATTTGGCTGAATGTTGTGAAACTAGTGAATATAATTTTATGTATGAAGTAGGGTTTCAGCATGGGGCAAAGAAAGGAGAAGAAGCAATATGTATCGGTTATACTATAGAGTACTAAGGTATGGAAGGGCTAAGAGTAATGGGTTATAGTATTTTACGCAATATAAACCTTGGAGAAAAATGGAGAAATAACTTTTGTAATGAACAGTCAAGTTCTTACCACTCAAATCCCTAAATGTTCAATCAGAAACAATCAACAACACAAGTCTCTCAAATATCATGCCCTGCAATACACTGAGAAAGTTTTATCAAAAACACAGACGTCCCCTACACACTCTTAGTTAAGTACAGTAACTCCCTAGTCACACAACCATGAAGAAAGGAGTAAATCACTACAAGCACAGAAAATGATGGCAAATGGAACCCAATCTCACATTCACATTTTTAACTAATAAACACTGAAAGGGAAATATAACATCAAAGAATTATGATCATGAAAATTGTACTTTACAATATGTACCTGTATATTAATTGTTCATAGGGAAGACCGGAAAAATGGGCTACAGAAGAAGAAAAGATGAAGGTCACAGAGTCCCATATACAATGCGGGATATTCCTGTGCACATCCTGACTTGCTCATGCTGTTTTAATGGGCATTTGTATAGTCATATGCACATTGCCATAATACTGCTGCTTGTAACAGAGATACAATGCAGGGTCTGCAGTCAGGGTGGTTGATGAGGACATGAACTAAAAGAAGCATGATGAGTTAGAACTAATTCTAGAAAGGGGTGTGAGTACTAGGGATTGGGATTAGGCACGAAGTCTGACTCTGGGGTGCAATAGTTACCAACAGGATATGCATCCTAATGGTGATGGGATGATGAAGACGGGCATATAGTCTTGAGTGTAAGCTGGATGAGATCCTCATCAGGATGATGAGTGAAAGAAGGCATTGCATGTAGGAAGAATGGCAGATATTGGAGGTAAGAGTTATACAGTATAGACATTAGAGGGTCTATATTGAATTGGCGAAAGCTTAGAAAAGCGAACGCTAATTCATCTACCCCTTTTAAGTGAAAGCTTAATATCTCAAACACCCGGAACAGTGATTTTTTTCCCTAGAAAAAAATTTGCTGTTCCGAGAAACACACACACAACACAAGCACACCAAAAAAAAAACAGCAATCCACACACATGCACTTAAAATCCTACATTTAACCTTACACTAAACTGTACATACACTACTATCTATCCACTTACCTTAACACAAACCCTAACCCTAAGGTCCGTCACTATCACACACTCACCTGACCCGCGCCCTAACCCTAACTCACCTACCCCACCTTAACCCTAAAGTCTGTCACTTGTTGCACACTCACCTCACTCGTGCCCTAACCCTAACTCACCTAACCCACGCCCTAACCCTAATGACCACACAATTGCACACTTACTTAAACCCAACCTGTAACTTTCCACCACAGTGCTGAAAATAGAGAAGCCACAGAAACGGCCAACCAAATTTTTTCCCTAGGAAAAAATTTGGTGTTCTGCAGCTTCGCTATTTTCAGCGTTCGCTGTTTTAGGGTCGATATTAGAACATTCGATGTTGTGAAACTTCAGTGTTCTAATATAGACCCAACATTAGAGAGTGGCTGTCATATTAGATGACTTGCAGTTGCTACAGAATGACATAGATCTTCAAGACTGCCCGATAGCTTGGAGAAAGTCAGGAAGGGGGATTCATTTACTGAATAAGGGATACTGCAGGATCTTAGGTTAAGAAGCAGTATTAGAATTGTCACTTGAACTGTGGAGTGCTAAATAATGTAGTCCAATATGACAGCATGATAGGGAGACATAGCTGAAAGGAAACAGTGACAATTATTTTGTAAGAAATGAATGTTAAGGTAAAGAAGGGGGGAATAAGAGGTAGGGTAAGAGAAGCAGTGCTAAGGGGTGAAAGTAGAGGGATAGTAGTAGTAATTGGTAATAATAAAAGTGTAATGAGACAACAAATTGATGTGGTAGGGTGAACAGTTCGGTACTGGTAAGTGGAAAGTAGAGGAAGTCAAAAGTAGTGCTGCAGAGATTTATGAGGCCTGGTCATGCAGTTAAGGGGTATTAAGAGAATAGTTCAGCAGCTGATTAAGATCACAGGTCATGAGGTTAGAGTAATTATTAGAGGAAATTGTAAATGTAGTTTTGGTAACACTGAAAGTACCATTCAGCAACCAAGAATTTCATAACTAGTGTCAGAAGGAACTGAGCGATCTATGAGTCACTGGAATTGGTAGGCGTATTGTGGAAAATTAGCTCTGCAAAGGAGAGTATATTTTCTGAGAGAAATGCATAGAAAAGCAGAACAGGCTGGACTGGGTAATGGTAGATGAGTGGTCTGAAGGGCTATTTTGGACCATTAGTTGGTGTTATCTTGACTGGAAAAGAATAGAGTGGAACCCACAGATGTGGCAAAAAAGAAAATATTAGGTGATTCCAAGGGTTCATGGGAGAAATAAAGGACAAAAAATATTTATTTTCTTATTTGTTTATTAGTTGTCTTTGATAACCAATGTCCAATTGGGCAGAGCCCATTTTCAGCAGATGCCCGTTTAGAAAAGCTCCATCACAATATTATATTAGCAAGTGAATTTCAATTATTATATTTTCCAGAAAAAGCAAACGTAATTACAAGAGAGGTATATACAGTAAAGTATTTACATCAAAATGTATATGTCTATACAGTTCTGGTAGCTCTAAAATGTTGCAGGAAGTAAATCGATTTATACTGTAGAAGGGAAAACATTGTTGTAAAGAAGTTTAGTGTTCTTACATTTCAGTACAGAAAGGTTTGTAAAGAGTTCAAGAGATATAATGAAGTAAGTTATAAAATTATTTAGGAGGGGAGATTTTAGTAGTATTATAAAATATTGCAAATGGAGTGATATTAGTATTGTATAGGAGAATTGTGGTAATAACATATGACTGAGCGAGTGTGGTATAGGATTAGGTCCCTGTAGGTTGCCCATTCCAAACTGGTATATCCGGAAGGTTTATAAATTAGGTAGAGTGAGACAGTTAGAAAAAGGAAAGATGAGAAGTGGTGCTTAAGTGGGAGATGAGGAGGGGTGTATTGAGTTAAGTGCAGGAGCGCAAAAACTTAATGATAAGTAAGAAGAAATGTGTGCTTTCAACAGAGGTCTCAACCTGCTGATGAACAGCAGCAAGGCAAGGACTGGGTAAGATTTTGTTTGAGCTGGATTTTATAGCTTTTGAGTTTGTTAGTCATTTTCACTTGTGTAAAAATGCTGTTCCATAGTTTGGAGATGTAACAGGAGTATAGCGAGTCCCCTGATGAATTATTTGTTTTATTAGTGCTTAGTAGAAATTTAGCAAACGGATGGTGATCCCTTGTGGGGTGTAGGGCAATAGTATATTTTAATGCAGGGCATTTTTCAGGATAATATATCAGTTTTAATGCCATAACTAGCTGAGAGTATGTTAGGTAATTGTTAAGCTGTAGCCAGTTCAGCTTTTTTACTGTTTGGCAGTGGTGAGGTCTGTGTGCAGTATTGATAGAAATTTTAGCTACTTTGTTGCAACAGAAGGTTAGCTGTAGTGTACTGCTTAGGTTTCTAAGGATAGGTGAGGCATATAAGTGGGTTGGAAGCAAATAGGATGAGGCTAGGGTTTTCTTCCTAGTCTGTAATATACTGTTTTGCCCTGTAAAGGGAGCTAAGTTTCTGGTGGGTTTTTTTAATTGTTTGAAAAATATGTTGATCAAATTTAAGACTGTCATCTTTTACAATCCCAGTAATTTAGTATGTGCTACTACTTAAATTTTAAGATTATTTGCAAATATAACTAAGCAAGATTGATTTTGATTGAGATAGTGTTTTTGGGGTGAATAGCATCAGTTTTATTTTATTTGGTTTAAGAAGCAGGCATGAATTTTAAGCCAGGTTTTGACTGAAGAGAAAGAAATTTGAGTGATTTCTTGGAGTCTGGATATTTTATTGTATTTATTTTATTTTACATTTGTTGACCGGGAAAGTCTGACTAGGCACAAGTCCTTTTTCAGCAGAGGCCCGGGGAGAAAAGCTCCACATGAAAAACAAATACATCCAAATGGCAACACAAAAAGTAAATAGCTGTTTAAATAAAAAAGTGCATCTCAGTACAGTACCAACATAATAAGTAGCAAGTACAGGTGTACTTTGAATCTATTAAACTAGAGTACATAGTTATACACAGTAGGCTTGAAATTACATAGGTGACATAGGCTGTATATTAGGAAGAATATGCAAGATGTACATAAGGCATCAATATCAAGGAAACAAAACAATCTGAGATGGGGAATTTGTAAGGAACTTATAATAGGGGGCACAATCAGTCTATTGGAGATGGTAATATTTACGCTATGAAGAACAAGAGCACAGGGAGAGATAGAAGAAGAGAGTTTTCGGTGATGATGCAATCCTTTAGGGTAAGGTTAATAATTAGAGGGCAGGAGTACCCAGTGCTAATGCAGGTGCTATACATATTAAAGTCAACTCATCTGCATATTGTACTATATTTGTTTGGTCTATGGCAGTGTAAAGCTTACCTATAAAAGTATTGAAGAGTAGGAGTCATAGTATAGAGCCCTGAGGGGCATCTATGGCAACTAGGAGATAAGAGGAGAGGTCCTGTTGTCATTCAACTGCTTGTTATCTTCCAGAGAGATAACTAAGGAACCACGTAAGGGAGGATTCAGAAAGATCTGTAGAAGACAGTTCAGTTCCCCATCTTTAATTATATCTGATTCACTAAACATCTGATGCAGAGTAATGTAACTGTATTTGATTTAATTAATTGTTGCATGCCATCTTTGCAAGGCTGCATTATGCTAAGTATTATATATAATAATCTCCTTACTGTGTATGTTTAATTCTGTTGAATTAATTAAATGTCTGCAGGCTACCTATATGCCTGTGAATGGAATGTGTTGTTGTTCCTTAGAGTAGTCATTATATGGGTCTATATTAAATCATCGAGATGGCATTACAGCAAATGCCGTTTTGCCAACACATATAGCCCAAAGTCTGAAAATAGTGAAGGCTCAGGCCAGCGATTTTTTTTCTGAGGGAAAAAAATTGCTTGGTCTGAGCCATAGAATTGCCCTTTACCCCACTGTGGTGCGATCTCGGAGTTGGCATATTTAGTTAGGGGGGGTGTGGGGTGAAACCCCCCACTTAGTTATGTTTTATGTTTTAAATTGTGTGTGTGTGTGTGTGTGTGTGTGTGTGTGTGTGTGTGTGTGTGTGTGTGTGTGTGTGTGTGTGTGTGTGTGTGTGTGTGTTTGGTGCTAGCGATTTCTTTCCCAGGGAAAGAAATTGCTGTTTTGACCATTCGCAGTTTAGTTCGTTCGGTCTTTATGTGTCACTGAGGAGCCATTCAATGTAATGCCTCTTCGCAATTTTAATATAGACCCCATTATATACAGTGTGTGACTCTGCAAGTATTTACTTGTCATAGAGAATTACTCTCACATTTGTTGTGGTGCAGGTAAGCTGTTAGCAGTGGGTGGCTGCCTCACAATACAGCTTGCTACATGTTTTGTGGTTTTATTAAGGATTTGTTTTGACTTTTCTCTCAGTGATACAAATTATAATAGCATATTAATGACTGTGGCTGGAAGGTATACTGGTGCTGTATTGTCTATGTGTTTATAATGATGCTTTTGTACTTGACGTAGGAGGAAGGAAGAGAGAATGGTAGTAGCTGGGTGTTTGCAATCTGTGTTTTTAGTTCTAGTTGCAGACAGATTGGGGAATGTGAGAGAAGGCCATTTGTCATCCAACATCAGAAGCAGGGGAGGTTCTTCTATTGATTAACTTTTCCTGCACTTTCTTTGTTGAATTATGAATCTATGATGTTTCAGACTTCTTTCTGGACTGGCTCCACTACGGTATTAACTTCATATTTGTTAAGTAGATTCTGTGACAGGTATTTTATTTTTAATGCCCATATAAGTATCTTTTGCTGTGCATGATTTAAGTCTTGTCCATCTAAATTTGTTAGCTTGGATTTATGGAATTTTTATAATTTATTCAAGAGACTAGTGGTGGGTTCTGTTGTTGCAAAACTTTTTCACTACCACTTTTGGACCCAAACTTTTCGTAAATAGTATTTATATTTGTTTGAGATTTGCTATTTTATTAATGGCTGTGTAGCATTAGTTATGATATTTAACATTATTACCTATTTTAAGTCTAGTGTAACAATATAATCAGCCACAGTTGTTGCATTCTTATTGTTTTCTTTTGTAACAATATTTTTGTTAGCTTTGTGAGAACTGTTCATAGCAAATCATTTTATATTTTTACAGTTATTATTTGGATGATAGTCATTATTTTACATTGTTTGAGAGATAGTCTGATGAAAAGCACTATAATAAGCTTAAACACAAATTTAGACTTAACATCACGTCTCAAAATGTGCACGCTTTGCTTCTGAATATGTTTTTTGAAAAGTGAACAGACTGTTTATGTCAATTTTCATACAACTACTTGTAATAAACAGACTCCTTCTACTTGTCTATGCAGTCAGCTACCCTTAACATAATTCCCCTTTAATGTTAAGGGATTTAATTTTCACTTATCCCCGTTATTTGAGAGACATGCGTAGAATGGGTGTGCCTTTGCTGAAGGTTGGGCGTCGAGCTGGCACCTTGGCACCCATAAAAAATCTACTGCCAATCATTAGCAGACCGGAGTTCCGCTGTGGTCACCCCTGACTGGGAAAAGCCGAAAGAAGAACAACATTCTCACTTCAGAGTGAAATCAAACACTGCATCATCCCAGGTGTATCCTAACAAATTTTAGCATTCATAACCATAGAGATTTCCTGGCCCAATTTCTGTTGTTATGGGTCCCTTGACTCATTGTCAGATGTGCTAGTCAGTACATTGTATAGATCCATAAATTAATTGGTAAGAACTAGGAGATTAGTCTATATATCATTACAAGCCTAGCCAAAAAAAAAAAAATCAGTAATTCCCTCCAGGATCAAGGAGGGCAAAACAAGGCAGACCAGGAAGAAATGAAGCTGCCCATCCAATTATTTTGGCTTACCTTGAAGCTGGCAATGGTGCAATTCTGTTCAACATGTAATGGAAGTTTATTCCAGATGTGAAGGATACACTGGGATATGAATATATCATGATAATGCATCTTATTTATCTGTTAATGTATGTTTATTTCTTTTTAACTAGGTATTTGAGGTACCATCTTGTCTGCAAAAAATAGGATGTCAGTGAAGATTGGGTCTTTCATAGCTCAAAAGGCTAGGCACAGATCTCCACAAAACTGTCTATAAGAAACTGATTACACAGATAGGGTTGACAGTCTCTTCTGTTAACTAAGATTTTTGAGGACACTGACATTTTTAGTTATGAATCTTTGAAGTCTTGCAGGTTGAATGACATGTTTAGACAAATCCATGTCAAAAGGAGCATTATATTCAATAACAGGTCTGATAAATAAAGGGACATTAAGACTTCTTTGGATCTAGAAGAGATGCCTGGGGAAATTAGATGAACCAGATAGAAGGTTTTCAAAACTATTGCTGATATATAATGGTCAGATGACAAGACATTACCAACAAGTGTTTAAAGATGCCTGATGATTGTGTGTATGGAGGGATACATCAACTATATGGAATGTAGAGTGCTAGATTACAATGGAGGCAAAGTGTGTAGTCACCCAGCTCTGTGGGAGCCCATGGCCATCTGAGAAAATAATTTTATATGTTTTGTTGTGGTTAGCACTTCTAAGTCAGTCTAGTTAGCATATATACTGAACACAACATGCAAGTGAGTATTTCTGGTTAAAAAAAAGTCCTAAATGATAGGCACCTGGAGCTTTATCTTTATATTCCTGTACTGCCTGCCATTTGTTTGCAAAGAAGAGCCAGTGTTGATATTCAGCTTGGGCACTTCATTTATTGCTTTAAGTAAAAAAAATATATATTTAAAATGAGTAAAATAAATAAAATGATGCACCTCCAAGGAACAAACGCCCCACTGTAGAGAATAAATCCAAAAGCTGTCCAAGTAGAACACAGAAACAGCAGAGCAGACCAAGGCTGAGTATAACCATAAAAATGCAGTAATCAGGTGTATAAAAATGTAGAACTGATTAATAAACAAAAATAGAAGACATAAACAGGTAAGTGCTTTCACCAACAAGGCTTCTTCAGACCATTGCGTTTTTATGGTTATACTCAGCCTTGGTCTGCTCTGCTGTTTCTCTGTTCTACTTGGACTACTTGCTGGGAAACAAAAATATTTCTTTACTTAATGAGTAAATGCCCACAGGCTGCAACTCTATCTAAAGCACAACAACTTTCACTTCATTATCCTCCCATGATTCACTGGGATGGCAATGAATAAAAAGTTATGAATATTAAATAATGATAGCTACAATAGTGGATTGTTGTACAGTTTGCACTGCCACAGTAACACAAAATAAGTGAAAGTACATTTTGTATTCCAATACACTGGGAGTCAACTGTATTACTGGAAGAGTTACTCCTTTTTTGTTTTGTTTAATATGCTGGCAGCCAGCCAGATAAAATTGGGGGCTAGCTATGCTGTAGATAAAATTGGCCTCTTTATTTGCCCAGTTTAAATTCTGGCATTAAGGGCTAGAGTTGATTTGTGTGAAATAAACTGGAATGTTTTTTTTTTTAGTATGCTAGCAGGCAACCAGATTTGGGGAGCGGGGGTTGCTCGATGTGCTGTAGATGAAAGTAACCTGCCTGCTTCATTTGCAGAGTTTGAAGCCTAGCATTAAGGGTGAATGTGCAAAGAACCAGTTTTTTTTTGGGGGGGGTACCTGTGCTGTGGATGAAAACAACAGACCCTCTTTATTTGCAGATTTTAAATTCTGGCATCAAAGGTGAATAGGCAATCAATCAGAATTTTGGGGTGGTGTAGCTAGATATGGATGAAAACAACTTATTCCGTCATTTGAGGAGTTTAAAGTCTGGCATTAAGGACTAGTGTACATTTTTAATATTTAGGTGGGCAAACAGATGGGAGGTTAGATGTGCTGTGGGTGGAAGCAACCTGCCCTTTTAATTTTCAGAGTTTAAAGTCTGATATTAAGGTGCCAGTGGGCATTTGTGCAAAATAAAATGGAATATTTATTTGGCTGCTCCTATTGTGAAACAAATTTGAAACGGTCCCTAATTTCACAGAATGCCCTTGTCTTTGCTTAATAGTTTTGATTTGCAACCTATCCTCTTGTTATTAGCCCAGCCTGCAATACGGCCTTAAAGGACTAGTGTTTTCACTCTCTGGGTGCTATTTGAGTGAAACCAAGTTGAAACTGTTCCTGACTCTGGAAAATGCCCATGACTTTGTTACTTTGTTTCATAAAATTGTGGTTTTCTGGCAAATCATCCAGAACTGCAATTTGTGTGTGTGTGTGTGTGTGTGTGTGTGTGTGTGTGTGTGTGTGTGTGTGTGTGTGTGTGTGTGTTTTGGGGTGGGTGGCTGTGGATGAAAGCAACCTTAGTTCAGTTTACAGTGTGGCTTTAGAGGAGTGATGTGCATTTGTGTGCAGTAAGCTTAGGGTACAGTTTATGGGAAACAAGTTCAAACTTTCCCTGCTTTTGCAGATTGTCCATGCCTTTGTCTCATTTTAATCTGTTCTTCATATAATTTGTGGTTTTCTGACAAACCATTGAGGATTACAGTAACTAAATAATGATAAACATTTAAGTTAAAGCTTCATATGCTTCAGGAACTGCATGCCTATATAAAATATGCTATTTAGCAACTTTCTAATTATATAATAGCAATATTTAAAATCTGTCTCTGATTTAGGCCTTTGTCCCTCATTTTATTTGTTTCCTCCTTGATCTTACTCTGTATTATTTTTAACATAACCTGATGAGGTGTACAAAACAGAGGAACTATTTGTTGGAGGCTAATCAGTTTGAGGTTGAAATATTTTACAATCTTATCATTTGCTCAATTAATCATCTGGCTTTGCAGGATTAATGAGCACTTATGTGAAATAAATATGGATGCTTTTGGACTTTCTCCTGTTTATGTGAAACAAAATTGAAATTACATGGCTTTCAAATGTACCTGAGTTCACCAAATGCCCCTGATTTTGCCTAATAGTTTTGTTTTGTTTCTCATACAATTAATTGTTTTCTGGCAAACTGTAGAGGATTGCAATAACTAAATAGCAAAAGTTTGAATTTCAGACTTCACATTTTTCAGAAAAAAATATGGTTCTACAAAATATTTCATTCTAGCAACTTTCTAAGTATATAACAGCAATATTTAAACTCTGTACCTGATTCAGGAACGTGCATTCTCATTATTTTTATGTTTTGATTTGTCTTGATTCTTGCTGTAAGAAGTTGAGAGGTGTTAATTTTTACTACAGTCAGATGAGGTGGACAAGCAAAGTTGGTATAACTACTGGATGGATATGGGGGTTGTCTGTGGATGAAAGTAACTAACCTTTTTGTCATTGGGTAAATTTAAACAGACTGTTTTTTCACTACTGGTTTATATTTGTGCAAAACAAGTTGAAATAATTGGGCTACTATGCACTTGCTTATATGTAAAAAATATTAATAAATTTCATATGACATTCTAAAGATGGAAATAAATCTTTGATGATACACCAAAGATGGCAGCAGGCTATAGCCACACTGAGGACCAAACACTTAATTTATCTGCTGTTACTGCTGTTACTGCTGTTACAAAAAAACAGTGTGGGTCACCTCAACCAACTTTTCATGAGCCTAAAATACATTATTGTAGCCATAATTATTATTTTACCACATCAGACATCAAAGATGCACATAGTCAACAATGGGACCATGATTGCTGAGTATGGTGACTGTCCATGGATGAGAATGGCTTATCCTACTGTCAAGATCAAGTTAAATGTCTTGAGTCTGGCTTTGCAGAACTAGTGTACATTTGTGTAAAGCAGACTGGAATACATTACTGTGACCATTTTTTTACTGTAGTTAGACATTTGATTTGAACATTGGTAGATTATAATGTCAGATCTTAAATCATAATGAGGAGTCTAAAATGCAAAAAGCATGCATTTATGCATTTTTACTTCAAAAAAGTGTGTGGGGGGCATGGCTTGAAAAGTGCTCAGGACACAAGGTACACTTAATCTGCCAGAGGGTATGTGAAAATGCTTGGTTTACCAACATTAAGAAAGATATATATATATATATTTAATTTGAGATAATTTTCCTTGCACCAGTTGTTAACATAGTTTAACCCACTTTGGAACAATTGTGAGTCAGTGGATGATTGAATAACAACACCCGAATTACAGTTATCTATAAACTTAGATAACAGTAGGGCAGGAGTGTTGGCCTTTAGGTCTGATAAATAGATATCAAATAAGTGAGAGTCTAACACTAAGACCTGTGGTATACCACTGGGTACTCTTTTGCTTTTTTGCTTTCAGAAATGGCACCAGTTACTTTAACCATATGGGTTCTGTCAATCAGTTAGATATTTGCCTAAAAACATAAGGATTTACTTTCAGATTTACAAGTCTGTCAGTAATATCAATATGAGGAATAGTGCCAAGGACCTTGGCCACTTCAAGATATCCTATATGTGCTGCATAGCCACCATCCACTACTTCAGTTACTATTCAAAAACAATAAGGTTAAAGAGACAGCACCTTCCTTTGACAAGGCTCAGTTGATAATGGCTGATGGTAAACAGCTTTTCATTGTCCGGATTAATGGGGGTCCAAGATAATAAGCTTCATAGCCTTACATTTGAGGCTGGTACAACTATCCTGTATGATGATGACAGACATATGATTTGAATCTGTCAGAAGAAAAAAGTTAAATCAACCCAGTATGATACAGAGAAATTAAAAAACTGTGATACTTTTAAGGTATGTCTCCCTACGTAGAGTTGTTCTTGTTGTATGTGACTTCCTCTTGGATGATTAATCTAAGAGCAATAGTTTAAACAGCACATTTTTATAGCAGAAATGATAAGATAATATATTTCTTCTTCCTAATGGAGAAAGGACAGTTAGCATAGTACACAGTTTAATCCATTTTCAAAATACTGCTGTTTTAAATATAACTTTTAAAAATAACTTAGCTACTATAATCTACTTGAAATTTAATTCAGGACTCTCAACTCCTTCTGAATTCACCTGATAAATATATTATAGCTACTGTTTTATTCAAGAAATAAATATTTCTGAAACTGTGAAATCAATATCCAGGACAGATTATATATGCCCATCTGTAACAATATTCATTAGATATTATAATTACCATCAAATTTCACAAATGACTAACACTGATGAGGATTTTTGTCTTACCAAACCAAATATAACTGATTGCACCACTTGCACCTGTGTGTGAATACCAGGCTGGCACAAAAGGTAGGGATTTATCCCAACACTGCCATCCAGGTTACTACCTGGCTGTATGATAGACAGGGGCTATAGTCCTTGGATTTGAGCCACTGCTTCAAATAGGTCTGATACTTATTATAGTAGCTGGTCTCTCAAGTCATTCCACTGGTACCCCATAGATTAAAGTAAAGGAAACCATATACAAATCTGATTCAGTAACCAGTTCCCAAACATCATCTGGCCTCAACAGTATAAAGGGAATACACATTGTTGTCCTGGCTTTGGGGTTCCAACATATACACGCAGACTAGGACTGGAGGTAGATATTAAATCTTTGCCATTTGGCAATGCTAAGTTATACCAATATCCCTCTTCATAGATACATTAACAAATACACTGTGTTTACCTAAAGCCTACAAACTACTAAGAAAACAATAAAAGGCTCACGCTGTGGTGTAAAGCTGTACTATGCTGTACACAAAACATCCAAAGTCCAGCCAGATGGAATCTTGGAAACTTTAATAAAATAAATAAGAAACACGTTCACAAATAAAATAACAACGGTCAAGTGCTTTTGTCCTTAAACTAGGACTTCCTTAGAACTGTTTACAACAATTAACAACCTCCTTAAATATACAATCAACAGTCATGTGATCTTAATTGAACAATTATAGTCCTTAAAAAAATAAATAAATACTGTATATAATATTAAGGTAACACTTAACCAATCTTACTAAAACTTTTTAAAACATATTAAAAATGCATGCAAAATTGCCTATCTTAACTAAGATCAAAAGCTTTGTATGTCAACACAGGCACAATAGATACATGGTCATTAATTCCCAGGGAAGCAGTGGCATTCAGTCTAAGCTGTCAAAATTTTTTTCCTCTCTAGCTTATTCTCCCAAAAGCATCCTCTGGAATCTTTATCAGTAATCTCTAAAATACTGAACCTAAACATATTACATTTGGGGCTATTTTGTAAATGCATAAAAAAGCATGATTAAAATTACTACGTTGTATGGCATACAAGTGTTCATATATATGCTTATAAAATGTTCTTACCATCTTCCCACATAAAATTGCTGATATTCCTGACAAATGGCAATATAAGCTAACCCTCTAGAACTGCAGTTTCCAGTTGCCAATCTAATCTTAAATGGGGTTGTCCTCCCCCAGGAATACACGTGTTCCCATACAACTGCAGTAACATTTATGTTTGTAAGGTAATAGCAGCAGACCACACATTCCCAGGGTTGTCCCAATTGACTTGCTAACATGTTCCATTTCCACAATATGCAGGGGTCAATGTGCTATGTATCTGTGTGGTTAACAGTGTCAGGATGTAGACTGCAGTGACTGGTGGTTGTCATGGCTTAGTGGGCTAAGTACATTACTGTGGTTGATAGGGTCCATTGTTTGAGACTGGCTGCACCTACTATTTTGCGTGTGAGCTACACCTATGGTAGGAGTTGTAAACAGTGTCCAGATGATAGCATTTGTTACTGCAGGAAAGCTGGACAAAGCCAGAGACAATGGAGGGACAGGGGCCACAGATATGGACAGTACACAGCTCGGAGTAACCTAGATGGTGCCTAATAGAACTGCAGGTTGTGACAAGTCAGTGTAGCACCAGGATATAAAGGCTGCCATGTAACTATGTCAGTACTGACAACAAGTCAGTGTGCACCATCCATACCCCATGAATGACAGGGTTTTGCAAAATGTCCACACGTATGCCTCATAGATCTGTTCTGTTTGTCATAACATTGCATTTGTCTGGCAAACTAATTGCAAATCATTAAAGGTTGATATGAAAACATAAATGACAGACAGTTGATATGCGGACTTCATACTCATAAGAAAATGCAAGCTAATACGAAACCAGTCTACTAACTGTCTACATTTGTAACAGCAATATTAAGATCCTATCCCCATGTTTGGGCCTGTGTCCTAATGTTATATATGGCCCTGTCCAGATGTCTGGCTGTAAGAGTTTGAGAAGTATGGCCAGCATGTAGCCTTTTAATAACAGTGTAACACAAACCATATCAGATCTGCAGCAGATGTACGGGGCACAATGCTGGACAACCCGTAAAACAGGTACAGTCAGAGGTATGAAGTCTGTAACCCTGTGTGTGGTGTTACAACTTCTACCCCAGTCACACCATAACTGCAACTACATACAGCAGCAACTGTGGACAAAGCCTGAAACTGGAGCAGAGCAGGACAAAGGCCCACATATAAGGTGAAGGAGGAACCATTGGCCAGACAAATGTAGAATGTGCAGACTACAACAATTTGTGCAGTAGCATGGGTTCCATACAGTGTATGGAGTCAGAAACAATACCATCATACCATACAGCAAAGACATGGCCCCACTATTGCCTACATCAATGGTAATCCCATAAACACACAACCTGCATTGAGAGACCTGCGTAGTCAGGTTGATAACACTTACATTCAGTCATCAAGTGTCGGCTGTGGTCAGAAAAGGCTTGTACATGGTTCACCGCATAGGTAAAGGGAGTGCATCCAGGCTAAAGTTGGGCATTACCTCTGTATAGTCCTCAGTCAGTACAACAATAATTTAATACCATGGCCCATTTGGTATGTACCTATCCAGATATCTGCAGCACCTGGAAAGGCCATAGTAATACCCACAAAGGTAATCCATGGCCTTCAACACCTGTTCCATGCAGACAGCCTCAAATCAGTAGTTGCCCGCTTAGTACTGGACAGGTTGTCCACAGGTGGGTTGTGGCACACCTAGATGGCAATGTTGTGCCCAGCTCTTCAACATTTGTCCCATATATGTGAGTTTAACTCTTCGCGCATTACCAGCATGACAGGCCTGAATCTGATATGCGACATCAACAAAACCTGCTGGAGATATAGATTTGTCTCCCAGAGATTGCCATGTTGCAGGATTGCACTTCCCAAACATGTCAGACAGAGCAACATGCAGACACTCATCAAGTGCAGTCGTAATGAGTGGATGGGAAACCACAAATCTGTCCCAGGGGGTCACACCTGTGTCCCTCAATGACAGGGGCAATAGGTGCTGATTGATGATTTTGTCAGGGATAAAGTAATAGCTAGGCTTGTAAGGGACCTATGGCCATTATGGTAGTAATCTTCTATGATTCTATGAACCTGTGATCCTACATAACTCTCAGGTGACATGCATCAAGAGTAGCATGCTGTGTCAAGGGATATGCATACAAGATTACACTGTCATTTCCCATTGTCCCTTACACACTGTTCTACATATACACACCTAGGTAACCATGCATATATACAGCCGTACCCTGGCAATGTCACATTTCTGCAATGCCACTATGCCATCCTGATCTGCTAAATTGACAGAAGGTCCCCATGACATACACACAGACACCTGTAACAGAAACAGAATAAGGTCTGGGAGACAACAGTCACTCAGCAATATTAACAGCAATACAGTAGCATGGCACAATGGTACATATACTTTGATGTGTACGCATGACAATTGTCAGCAGTCAGCACCTTACAGGGCATAAAACTACTGCACTAGAAACTGCCATTAACTGTACTATATTCACTCTGTGCATCAGACACATATTAGCATGTCCCTGCATTGATGGTATGGATCACAGGGATGTAGCACAAGTATCATCACATGCACAGCATGTGGTGTGGAGTTGCCAAAGGCCTAGGCTGTGCCACACAGTTGACATTGTGTGTATGTGTGTGTGTGTGCGTGTGTGTGTGTGTTTATCTGGAGGGTTGCTGGTCAGCTGAGCCATGGAGAGGAGCTGTGTGTATCTGGTTGTGACCTGCATGTGATAGTGATGTGTGAGTGTGTGCATGTAGACAATTCAAGCCATGTGCCAGCCCTACTGTACAACTGTAGACTTTACATGGCAGAATGGACAGTTCAACATCTCTGGCCTCAAGCACGGGAACTGGTTCCGCCTTTAGTGGCACTGGCACCACCATGCCCAGGGCCAGATACAGTACTACTTTCTGATGGTGACTGGTGTCTGCTGGGTCTGTGTTCCTCAAAGGACTGCCCAGGACCATGTGCCCATGACCTGTCACATTGTGGTATGGAAAGCACCCTCCCTTTGATAGTGTTGGTGGTATTGCCACAATGGGAGTGTGACTGTGCATGGCCATGTGAGCTCTCAGTTGATGTTGTTGCTGACCTATGTCCACATGACCGTGCCCTACTCCCACCACACTTTCAAGCACAGACATTGCACAGTTAAGGATTGACAATGTCTCACCCCCACTGTCTATCCACAGCATTACCGACATGACATAAGACATCACCAATGCCGTGGATAGAGTCATGCATGCCAAGCAGTGTGGCATCCATGACCCTGAGCATCCATCTGGTGTACTGTTCACAACCTGCCTGTGCCTCCATGATGGACTGAAACATGCATCTGGTGACACATGCTGTGATACTTCTGACAAGTGCTGGATGGGCAGCAGTCCTCCTTCGATCAGCCCTGTCAATCTGCCTGTGTGAGACCTCGCCAGCTCTCTGGCTATGACTAGTGTCTACAGTCATAGATGCCATAGCTGTCACACTCTCCTGTTTGATTCCACCATCCTCTGACTGTCCAATATCTGTGACTGCTGGGGACTGGGTATTTGTGGACATACTGAATGTGTTTGAGGACATTGAGGAAGAAAGTGGGATATCAACCAATGGGACAGATTCAGGTTGTGAGGGGGACACACTCTAACCCCCATGGTCACCTTTGAGGGGAAGATAACATGACTACATTAATTCCTGCACTATAATGTCTGCTATTCTACACACACACACACACACACACACACACACACACACACACACACACACAAAACACACACGCACACATACACAAACAGGTGAAGTGCCACAAATGCATTATACAGATCACACGTTAGGACTGATGCCATGCACAACACACAAACAGACCACAACAGACACACACAAGACAGGCTCTTAACAACACGCAATGCACCTATGTCCAGTTAATGTTGCTAGTACTATACACCTGTGAGATAAGTGACATGTCAGTGTATGTGATGGACCTTCACCTAAAACACATTGCACCCATTTCCACAATAGTAATGCACACCTTTATAGCAGACTGCCTACACCTTCAGAAAAATACATGCTAATATGTTACAGTTCCTGCAAATATGGTATTGTGATTGCCAATGTAATGCACTGCAGTGAACCCTTCCAAAAGTGAAAATGAAAGTATTGCAATATGGCTAAGCACAACAGTTGTATCCATGGCAATCTGGCAGCCCTTAACATGCCTTGAGTATAGATGATCCATAACAAAATAGTTCCACAATCACCAGCTACAGCATGATGGACCCTGGCCACACCAGAAGTACCTATGGATTTGTGTGGGAGAGGTATTGTCAGCAGACACAAATGTGGCATTGGTACAGTATAATATCTGCATATATCAACATGTACAGTACAAACTTTGATACTACCCACATTGCTGACATTCACAATATGTGTGCACACATGTGCATTACAACCCCCCCCCCCACAAATGCAGAGTGACCTGACATATGTGTACAGGTATGCAAAGGCTGCCAATATGAATGCTATAGTATTAATGTGATGACAACTGGATGCTTACCTGGACGCTCCTCAGCTGTGGAAGCTGTGCCACCCACGTCCATGACATATGGTGTTATTGATTCTTGTGAGCTGGTGGCTGAACCCAGGTTTACCAGGAACTCTTCTGTGGCTGAAAGTGGTTGCTGTATAGCAGGCCCTCCACCTGTGCCAGCACAATCCCTGGCCACAGCTGTGGCCCTTTGCCATGCATGATACATCAGATCAGTGACCCGGTGTCGGATCAGCTCATAGCTCTTGTCATGCTGGCTCACATGATTAACTGATGCCATGAGGTCTGCCCAAAGTGCAGTGTGTTCTTGCTGGTTATGGTGACTCCTTGACAACAGCACTTGATGGCATCTCAGGGCATCAGTTATTGTGGTGGTCTCAGCTTCTGAGAAAGGTGGATTCCTGCAGTGGTACATCCCACCTGAAAGACATGAAGAGGGGAACACATCACAGGACCACATACATTGCTCACCATTATGTACATACCCTGCCCATCCAAATTTTCCACCACTATCCACCGCTAACTCCCACATCAAACCCCACCATCTATCACCACAGTATGTATCTGACTATCAGCAACATAGTGCCAATACATCATCAATTGCCTTCCTGATCTTAATGTTTCCTGCTACTTTCTGCATGTCCTATAAGGTGTTCAAATGCATTATCCTGTTGCACCTATTACTGCTTGTTCATCGCCTGTCTAAATTGTATACAGTGGTGTCAGCCTCCTACTGTTGTATTAAGGACAACCCACCTCTTAGGTCTCCCTGGTCTTCCTCCCTCAGATTCTGGACTATATGGCTGGACAATGTTATACACTTTCCCCTGCCAGTCCAGTTGATATGGGCATCCTGGCACAGTGTAGCACCTGCCTCATGTACACAGATGGACAACCATCTACAAACACCAGCAAGAAACACACATTGTGTGAGAGATGCAATGACATTAGGAACCTACAGTTGATGCTCTCTCCCTATCAAGCCTGCATATCTGTCTCTGAACAGGTTGTAAATACAATCACACCACCCACACCTACACAACACACACACACATATTCAGAGGTCCCCAACATACACATACACAAACAAAGGAGACCTCTGAGGCAAAGCCACACATAAACGCCACAGCCCTACACAGCACATTCCACACATGGCCACACACCTGTGTCTCCAGCTACGCAGGTGTCATCACATGTGAAACATATTACACATAGGAGACTCCATTGTGAGACACACTGATGTGCCTCTCTCCTGGCTGTATATGTGGATGGTCACAGTTACTTGCGTGTCAGGTGACAAAATCTGTCATATTGCATATGCACTGCTGTCTCTCATCAACAGGTACTGTCATGAGTCTGTCACAGTCCATGTTGGTGTGCCTGACCTGAGATGTACGTCCCTGGACTATATGCAGTGAGACATGAGTGAACACACTGATTATGGTTCCCAGGCAGGTATGTCCCTTGCCTTATACAACATTCCATTGTCACCCAGACTGATGCTGCAATATACTGAAGAAATGATTGACTTTAACATGTGACTGTTTATCCTGTGATATTCCAGGGGGGGGTTCTAGTACGTGTGAGTGTGGGATGATATGGTCAACAGACCATGATGCTTTGCCAGAGATGGCCTCTATCTATCTCAATTGGCCTTTAGGCATCTGGCAATGGTTCACACTACCCCATAATGCCTTCATTAGGAAAAGTGGTGAGGTTATCACTACCAGAATACAACTGTCAACACAGCACACATTGAAGGCCATGCTGTTAAATGATAGGAGTCTACACATGACTCTGCCCTCAGTGCAAGTATTCTTAACTCTGGGAAATGCTGACATCTGTGCAGTCACACACACACATGGTTCAAAGCTGCAGAGAGCACCCCAGCCTTACTGGTCAACCATCCTATCATACAGTTATACCCCAAAATGTGGGTGGAAATGCCATTGGACATGTGATTTCAGTATATATGAGACACATACACACACCCACACTGTACAGGCCATAAGATGCACAGGGGACACTGCAGGGGCAGGTCACTATTGCCGATACACCTATTCAAATAATAGCTAGGTACTGGCCACCACATGTGACCAGGATGCCCACTCTGCCTATATTGACCTCATCAACTGCATTATGATTTGGGTCTGTATCTTGATCCTGGGTCACTTTTATGACCCAGACATACACTGGGAGACATACCCATGCCAGCGCACAAATGACCAGAGAGCCATCAACAGTGGAATTACAAACACCTTGGTGCAGCTAGGGGCTACCCCCACATGAGGTGAATGTGTGTTGGAGTTGATATAACACAACACAGGTTAGCACTGCAGCATCCCTATAGTGTCATCCTCCATGGCAAAACAAACATCATGCAGTCACATTGGCATTCACCATCTCCCACAATACCCATCTTTCTAGGGTCAGACATACATACACCTTCAATGTGGAATACAGCCTCCTGGAGGGTGGTATACACAGCTTCACAATCTCCAACCCCTCTGTAGGGACTGGCATCAATATTTACACATACACCCAAGCGCTATATGTACATTTGTATAGATGCATAGAGTCAGGTATACCCAACAGGACTACATCATCCTCTGCAAGGATACGTACACATGTCTGGTGGACATCTGCAATACATAAGTGTCTATAACAGGGATGACATACCACTGTCTGAGACAAAGTAGGAGGAGGTGTCTATTTTGGAGCAATGTCTTCTTCCCATGAACAAGTGAATGGGAACACTCCTGGAAACCTGCACAGCAAACCCAGAGCCCACATTGCTGACATCCACTACAGACAATCATCTCCCATTCTGCACATATGACTGCAACATCACAGGAAGCACTTGCATCTGCTCATTTGTGGTGGTCAAGAACACCAGCTATACCAGTGCTCTAGGTATAGCATACTGGATGCCTGACAGAGTCAGTGTCGGCTTCACCCCCTGTGTCCCCATCAGTACATCAGGATGTCCACATACCTGCCTTTTCTCCTATACGTAGGGAACAGGTCACCACTGCCATGTGAAAGTCATGATATACATCAGCCATCGGAGCCTATCACATCACAGGATGGATCCTACATGACCCCAAGAATAACCTTGCAACACCATAAGGCACTACATTCAAAGGAAGCCTGACTACCGCCTTTGCCCCAGCCATGTGAAGAACAATCACTGTCACCCCTTTACACTAAGGTGGGACATCCATCAAATTGTCACACACACCCATCAGCCTAACTAGACTGTTCTGCAAGGCTATAGCACAGTTTATAGTGAACCTCATTAACAAGGACATTGGTGACCTCCACACACTCCATCATGCACAGTTAGGCTTTGTGAAGGAAGGGATCATGTCTGTTATACTCGGATGACCTCTTTGACACAGTCACCAAAACCATGGATGGAGGGTGACAGTGCACACTGCCTACCTTGCCTGGACAAAGTCTTTGATATTATAACCCACTTGGCCATAATAGATATATGTTCCCAAATGTGCATCACACCATATGTTACCATAGGGGTAGCACAGCGGCCCACTGATACGACCCAACTAATCCACATAGAGGAATCCACCTCAAGCAGTTGACCCATAACTAGTGGTGTAACCTGTTGTTCTGTGTTTGGGCCTGTGTTATATGTGATGTACACTTCTAAGGTGCAGGGCACAGCTATTGGCTTATGGCCAACCATGTGTGCAGACAAATGCATGCTGTGTGCTGTCACCGGATTCCCTAGTGACGTGGACTCACGTACATACATGACTAGTGCCAGTAACATGGCCTCAGGCCGCATACCAGGAAATGCAATGTCAACCCCTTTGGGGAGAGAGACATCATCACAGTACTAACAACATCCTAGGCATGCAGTCAGTCGTGAGGGATCTGTGCACACAGGTTGATGGTAACATGACATTTTACCACCATGTTGCTTCACTTGTATGGTAAACCTTCTACAAACCTAATACATAAGTGTATGCCATCCAGGGACATGGGGTTCTAACATCTATGTATTCCGCCAATAAGGCCCATTATTGGGTAAAATGCCCCATTCATCATTCACCTCACACAGCACATGCAGCAGCTGGGGACATCACAGAGGTTTCCCACCAGGGAATACCAGGGCCTCAAACATCTACCATAAACAGATAGGGTATAAGCCCAACCGTCTACCCTGTTTCATACATACTCCTCAGAGGTGACATCTGTCTGGCATGTAAGGCAATCATGGCTGGGACTGCTGCACAAGTGCAACTCAAGCTCCACTCTATGAACACATACACATGCACACACACACACACACACACACACACACACACACACACACACACACTCAACCTGGTGTGTGACATCAACTGGGCTTGTTGGTGACTCAGATGTGTGTCCCACACATTCACCCTGCAGTGAATGGTCACCCTGTCCACATCAAGCAGGGTAGCTCTTTACACCTTTGCACATGGAACCTGGATAACTGGATGTTTAAATGCACATACACCCTTGGGATACCACCTGTGTCCCTGTTGGACTGGGGCATCAGGTGCTGCCTTGCATACACATGGGCTAACATCTGGCCTAGGCATATTGGGGCTCAGGGCCCATAGCCTAGTAACCTTGTATGGTCCTAGGTATACCAGTATGGCCTGTGTGCTGTGACAGACTATGTTGGTATGTGTCCACACCCATCACTGCAATTGACTGTGGTGTGTCACCTATGGGCAACGTTACAGTATCATGTCATACAGCCAACATCCGACAAGTAGGTGAGTGGTAATACAAGTGCATGTGAACATTCCAGCAACATCTGTGCTACACAATAACTGAGAGCAGTGCATATGTGGTGTAGGGTTTCCTCCTAGGTGTCTGACATCTGCAGTACCCAGATGTTTGCAGAATGTGTACATTTGCCTGATATATGTATACCCCCTGCCAGATAAATGTGGATGTCTTGAAATCAGTTAGACAATATGTAATAGTTGTCCACGGAGTGTGGGGAATGTGCCTGTGACATGCCAGACCCCTCAGAACTCAGTAATGGTACATTAATATTTGGTACTGTATGCATTCCCTTACATTGTATGCTCAATATGTACACACTGTTACTGAGGCGGAGCCTGTGTCACCCCACCACTACTGCCTATAACCTTCTGTCCCGCTGCAGGGGTCACCAGGTATGCTACCCATACCTGTCAGGCAATGGGATACAGGTGTGGAGTACACAGTGACCTAGCCAGAGTACTTTGGGAACAGTCAAGTGCACCTGGACAATCTTTTAAACAACTCTGTTTGACATTCACAGACTGAGAGGGGCTGACTGATAGTAAATGATGTGATATGCCAGCTGTATCCACCAGTAGTTACTGTCACTATTGTACAACAGACAATTCAGCAGCATTCATATGTGAGCTGACTATTGCTGGGGGAAATCAGGGGGCAGAGCTGTGATCTATGTCACTGAAGACAGAGCCAAAAGGGAAGACTGTAGGTGCTGGACAACAGACTAACAGCAATATGTCATTCTAAGATATGTTGTTGAAACCTACTGTTGAAATTCCTATTCCCATGACTGCATCCCCCATCTGCATTCCATTACATGGTTAATTCTATGACATACCTGGTACAGTGCTGTATTCCATTGTGAGCAGAAATCCAGTGGTAGCTTTCCTTGGAAATCACAGTCTGTCTTCATGAAGAAAGTCACAGACCTCTTTACCATAGGCAGCAACTTGCCTTTTGTAGGTAATGCTCATGAACAGGTGATTGCCTGTGCACCAGTCTGTGACTCACACTTGCTAATAGCATCCAGAACACATGGGTTGTATTTTCATTAGCCAATGGCATGGCAACTCAGTGCTATAATTAAAACCTTCATGTAGGCCTTGGCCCTTTTCCTGGCCTGTGAGGAGGACATCATCAAGGTGTGGGAGCTACAGCATCACAGAAGGTGGGTAGAAATACTGTTCACAATTTGGGTTGATGTGGTATATCCACAGTTTTGAATGCTATGTTCGGCCATTGTTAACAGACTTTCTGATTCTGTGGCAGTTTACTGTTTAACAATGTTTGTTGGGGTCAGTAAGGAGACAAGACAGATTTAAGTGTCATGCATCATTTTTATCTGAACTTGCATGCTGCTACAGTTGATGCTGGTCTATCAGCTGTGTATCTTTGGAGGGGGAGACTGTGACACATGTCCCTGTCACCTGAACATTTCCACCCCCCCAAATGCTTTATGTATGGCTGTTGTTTGGATGCCCTGTTCTAGGTGTTTGGGAGGTATGTTAGGTCTGTAGCAGGTAGCTGAACATACTGTTGCATGTGTAGGAGGCTGCAGCTGCTGCATTCTGGCCAGGAGTCATACTGGGTATTGTAAAGACTTTGGGGGACAGCAGGCTGTATATGTCAGTGAGGGAGCAGTGTCAGTTTTTGTGTCACAGCATGGCCAGGATTAGGGTACACATAACAGTCCAGGTGAGGCATGTGCCTCTGGTACATATGTTAAGTAATAGTACCATCCAGAGAGTGTTAGGTGATATTTAGGACATGTATCCATGGTGGTGCAGCAGTAGCATTGTTGCCTCACAACAAGAGGTTCTCCCACTCGATTCTCAGCTGGAGTGCAGGGAGTGCCTTCTGTGTGGAGTCTGCATGTTCTCCCCACAGTTTGGTGGGCGTTTGAAAGACATGCGTAAATGGGTGTGCCTTTGCTGAAGGTTGAACGTCGAGCTGGCACCTTGGCATTCGTGAAAATCTACTGCCAATCATTAGTGGACCGGAGTTCCGCTGTGGCAACCCTTAACCGGGAAAAGCCAAAAGACAACAACAAAATTCCTATTTGTGACATGTGTCCCTCCCTCCAGGACTTTGATGTGGTACTGTGAGTGGCAGTGTCTGTGGTAGCAGCACCCAGTTTTGCTGGACATTGCAGGGCTCAATTATTTCTATGTTGTATTGACAAGCATGTAATTGTCGTGCAACAGACTGGACTGTGGGTGTCTAGATGTCAGACTTGCTAGGAATATAACAGATAGAGCTACTGAGTCATTATTATGGGAGGTGTAGTTGCAAGACATATGTGCATGCATACAGTGTGTTACACAGGATTGGCATGAACATGTGTGTATGGATGGGTATCACGTATGACACTGATCTGTCCTTCATGGTTTTGTAACCTCAATCTGCACTGACTTTCCAGTACTTCAGCACAGAGAATAGGTTTTAAGACAACCATGCCATAAGTAGGTGGCACAACTGTGGACATTCTACAACATTCTGTGCAGTTGTCACCTCTACCTGATATTGTAGGCCTCCCATACATCCATCAACATGTATTTGGCTGTGTACTGGTTTGGTCTGCATCACAGGACCAAGTATGCTGTCATTTATCCCATTATATGTAGAAGTAGTGTGTCACTGGCAATCAGGATATGTTTGTAAAAACACAAGTCATTCCTCATAGCTGAGTTGGTCTAGTGGGTGAATGCACTATGCTGTAGTTGACATGGTCCTTGGTTCAATAGTTGGCATGGGTAAATACTTTTGCTGATGTGACATCAGTGTAATGCATGATATATCGATAGAAACACCAGCTACTCTCCAAAGATGAGGTGGCGTAGTGGACTAATGCACTATACAGTAGCTCAGAGAGTCATGCGTTCAATACTCAGTAGGGGTGTGTATTTTTGCTGATGTGACATCACTGTAATGCATGATATAGTTATAGAAACACCAATTACCCCCCCCCAGAGCTGAGTTGGCCCAGTGGGCTAATGCATGGTGCTATTGTTCAGAGAGTGCTGGGTCCAAGATTTGATAGGGGTGGTTAGTTTCTTGATGTGCACAACAGTGTAAGAATCAGATAATGTGATTAAAGTAGTTTTAAGCAGGTTTGTGCCACATGCCATTATGCTAAGCAGCACTTAGTCCTACTTAAACCCGAGCTATTTCCAAAAAAAGAAAAGAAAAAAGGGGTAATAAGAAAGTGATGAAATGGGGGCAAGCAGGGGGAGAAAGCAATATGAAAGGCAGGTAGGGATGTGCATTTTGATTCATTGATTCATTGATGGCTGTGTGCGGGGGATAAATGAAGAGCTATGTACGGGGCAATATTTTTTGTGGGACAGATGCACTTTTACTTTTAAGGAGAGGGTGGAATGTTGGGGAAAGGTTGTAGGTACGTTTGGGGAGGTAAGTTGGGTAGGAGAGGTTGCATTTGCAGACAGACAAGAAAGACAAGACAGCAGACAGGGGCGGTGTATGACACATGAGGGGGGCCAGATGAGGTGGGATCGGCGGATCCACTGGAGCCAGTCTACCCAATCGTGCTATGATGTTGAGGTTTGTCAAAGTGTATTGGTTAGTCATGAACAGAACATCTTAATGTTAGTTATGACAACATGCATAGATGTTCCAATTAACCCAGAACAACAGAATTGTACAGCATACGGAACACAGGCATAAATTGAATGGCGGTCATTATTGTAACAGCATGCCAGTAACAGTTACAGCAAAAGGCCAACAACATTGATATTTCAACAAGATATGTCAGCATGCAACCATTGTAATATATAACTAATAATACAACACATGGCCCAACATTAGGTTTTGAGAACAACATATGTGAAAATAGAACATTACCCGTAGTATAAGAATAATAATTTGTGATGCAGATAAGGGGTGGGGCGGAGAGAAATACATTCCATTATCAACTGTTTACGCTATATTTTTCACAACAGTACTGCTCAGTACTCTACAGGTCTACCCTTACTTTATGTCTACAAGTGCCCTTTAGCTTCTGTAACATGTACATACCTCTCAAGCTATCCAGATGGGATGGTATTGGCCAAGCTGTAACACTCACAGGTACATAGCTACATAACTACAGGGACTATTACATGTCAGGGGAACATATATTACTACCAAGGTATACTTTGTACTTATGTTGTGTGAGTGTGCTACTGGCATACTTCAACTGGGTTTATATCTCTGTCTAAGGTTTTTAGCAGCAATGATCACTATTCATGACAGTGTGATATCTGAGAGACATGTATCATGCACAATACAGACAGTTTACACTTATCCTGCCATCATTTGCTGGCATGAGGTTAGACTATCAGCAGACATTCACAGACACACCAGGCATACAGCCATACCAAAATAGACTATTAATTTATTTTATTAACTTGGAATAGTCCTGTACTTCATGTCATTTTATTTAATAGAGTCTTATCACCTTGCTGAGAAATCCTGTTTATTCACTACTACATCTGGACACAGACATTAGTATGCCCTCCATACAGCTACTACATACATTTATTTACCTGTAAGTCCTGTGGGGAGAATATCTGCTAATGATTCATAACTGTTTCTATAAATAGTCAGTGCTACTTGTCTGGTACTATAAATATATTTTAGCACCTGTCCCTGGATTCAAACCCAGGTCTGTGTGTGGCAAAATGAACAACATATATATTGTTTATCACACTGAGCTAGTGGACCACTGCTATGTGCTAACTGAGTGATATCCACCTAAAGCTCACCTGGTGACAAAATGTGACCTGGTAATATAGGTAGAATGTCACACAAGACTGCAGTGACAGTTGAACATACATGCATAAGATTCATCCATGACAGAGATAGTAGGTGAACTGTGTATTAATACTTGGAATGCAGGTGTACACAATTAACCCCTTGTGAATGGGAATATGTGTGATCTGTACAGACCATATTGGGGTTCTGGGTTGCCTACCTGACCCATATAGATTTGCAGATGGTATATTTGCAGTCTACAGCTATTACACTTTCATACTTGCATGCATCAGCACAGCTACATTTTGAGATGCATAGAACTGAAATGCAAAAGTTAACACAAGACAATCCTGGGAGAAATACACTATAATGCCTTACACAGTACTACTTCAGGTTCAGATCTTAGTACAGAACAAATATCATATTCATTTTATTTATTTATTTATTTTACATTTATTGACCAGGATAGTCCAACTGGATACATGTCCATTTTCAGCAGAGGCCCAGGGAGAAAAACTTCAAACTAACAAACAGATAAAGACAAGCAAGTTACAGTATATGCACAAACATATTGTATTAACATACAAGTTACAGTCTCACATTTCAAGCCTATGAAGAATACAGTTTATATTCAGAAATATGTACAAATATGTTACAGTTTCTCTTATCAAACCTATAGGTGCAGCTATGTACAGAGTATCTGCAGAGATGTTACAGTTTCTCTTTTCAAACTTTTTAGTGTAAGAGGTAAGTCGCTGTGAATAAAAAATTGCAGGGATATGGAACTAGATTAGGCTTTAGTCAGGGTTAGAGCAAGGACATAGCCAGTGAGTTTTAAAATACTGGGTGAGATTTTTTTGAACTTATTTAGGAAGGGGTTCAGAGTAAGGTCAGATGGGAGCAAATTCCAGGTTTTGCCTATTGAATTTGCAAACAAAGATTCTCCAGATAGGTTGTTAGCTTTAACAGACTGAACCTAAATTTTTGTAGTGGAACAAAGTGACTTAGCGTTTTTGTAGGGATGGATAATGTTTTTAAGGGAGGGTGTTTTTTTTCTGGGATGGTTAATAACCTTGAATGCTACAGTAAGCTGGTTATATTGAATTAGCCTGGGGAGTTTTAGTCATCCCTAAGATGTTTAGGTTTTGACAATGGTATGTCTTGTAGGGAGTGATTGTGGCAAACCTGGCAATTTGATTGTAGCAGCTAGAGAGTTTGCTGAGATCAGTTTTGTTCAAGTTAGTGAGTATTGGCGAGGCATAGAGTAGAGTTGAAAACAGATGGGTACAGGCAATGGCAGTCCTAGCTAGAGGGGTGAGAAAAGGTTTGTTTTTGTATAGGGAGCCAAGTTTTTTATTAACGGTTTTAATAGTTTGGTTTACATGCATATCATATTTGAGGCTGTTGTCTATTATAACACCCAGGAGTTTGGTATACATATCTGGTGAGATTATGGTCCCATTGTTAGATGTTACAGTAAACGAAGGCTGAGAGGACTTGCGAGTAAGGGAGAAGAGCAATAGCATTGTTTTATTAGGGTTTAATATCAGCTGTTTATTAGAGATCCAGTTTTCCACTGTATTAAAGGTTTTCTAGGTTAAACTAAGGAGATCTGTAGGGGTAGAGGCTGAGCAAATTAGGTTGGAGTCATTGGCATATTGTATACAAGTTGCATCTGGGATTACAGTGTGGAGGGCATTGATAAAGAGGGAGAAAAGAAGGGACCTAATATAGAGCCTGGAGGGACACCAATGGCAACTGGGAGAAGGGGGGAGAGTTTGTCCTGACAAAGGACAGCTTGCTGCCTTCCACTAAGATAAGATTGAAACCACTGTATGGCATGGTTGTTTAGGGATATTTTCTTTAGGGTAAGTAACAGTAGCTGGTGATTAACCATGTTGAAGGCCTTGGAAAGATCAAGAAACAGGGCAGAAGATAGTTTGTTGTTATTGTTGGAATTCATGACATTAGAAAAGGAGAGAAGGGCTGTGGCAGTACTGTGCTGTGCTTTAAATCCATGCTGGGAGTTGGCCAGAAGATTATGTTGAATAAGGTAGTGTAAGAGTTTATTTTATTTTATTTATTTATTTTACATTTGTTGACCGGGAAAGTCTGAATGGATATATGTCCATTTTCAGCGGAGGCCCGGGGAGATAAGCTCCAAATACAATACAAGAAATTTTGAATAAAAATAATAAGCAAATTAAAGATAAATTTTATACTAGTAATACTCAAATTAAAAACTGTAAACACACTCATGTATATATATTTTTTTTTAAGTACGGTCATAGGACATGACAAACAAGGGTAGGGAGATATTGCTTATGCTAAAGAAAAATACGTTTGGAAGTGTTTGAGGAGAGAAACACCAAAGGAGGAGGAATTCAGAAATTATAGACTTAAGAGTGATAAAGCCAAGAGGTGCCAGTGTCAGTCAGGATTTGAGCATGGACTCAGCCATTGTGATTTTAGGAAAATTTTAAGTTGTTTTTTGAAAAGTGGAGTGGAAGTCATGGATGTAAGTTCACTTGGTAGCTTATTCCAAGAGTTACCAAGCAAGTTAGTGAATAGGGAGTCACCAGATTTTTTGTTAGATTTTAGGGTAAAGACAAGTAGTCTGTTGGCAGATCATAAGGTAGCAAGATTTTGATTGGGGATAATAAGGTTTCTGAGTATGGGAGTAATTGAGGAATGATGCAGGATCTTGTGAATGATTATGAGTTGCTGAAAAAGAAACTGGCTTTGCAGTTCAAGCCATCCTAGAAGTTTTAGGTTTTTGCAGTGATGGGTACGATATGGGGTATCAGAGGCAAATCTGGCTATGTTGTTGTAAGCTGTGGCCAGCTTATTGATATTACTTTTGGAGAGGTTTGTAAAGATTGGGCAAGCATAGAGGAGAGTAGAAAGTAGGTGAGTTTGGGCAATAGTAGTCCTGGCTGAAGGAGTGAGAAAAGGTTTAATTCTATATAGTTAACCACGTTTTCTACTCACTGATTTGATAGTTAGGTTGATATGGGTGTCGAAATTAAGATTGTGATCAACTGTTACCCCCAAAAGTTTGGTGGCAATGTCAGGAACTATTGTGGAGCCATTTTTAGATATGACTGTGAAGTTTATGGCGGGGGATTTATGCTTAGGGGTAAACAGTAGTATTTTTTTTTTTTAGGGTTGAGGAGGAAACAGCATTGATGGAACCAGTTTTCTACTAAGGTAAATATTTTTTGGGTCTTGGCTTGAAGTTGGGAAGGTGAAGAGGAGGAGCAGATTAAAGTTGAGTCATCAGCATATTGTATACAGGTGTTTTGAGGAAGGGAGGTTTTCAGATCATTAATGAAAATGGTAAAGAGGAGTGGTCCCAAAATTTAACCATGTGGGACTTCGAGAGTAATAGGGAGCAGAGATGACAGTTCATTGTCCCAGAGGACTGCTTGCTGTCTGTTTCCTGGGTAAGATTGAAACCATTTGATTGAGTGTGTATCTAATGTGAGAGAATTAAGTGTGTTTATCAATAGTTCATGATTCATCATGTCAAATGCCTTGGATAGGTCAATAAAAATTGAAGAGGATAGGAGATTGTTATTATGATTTTTATTTATACAGTCAGTAAGGATAGGAGAGCTGTGGTGGTGCTATGACAAGGTCTAAAACCGTGTTGACAGTCAACTAGAAGGTGATTTTGGAGGAGATGATTAAGAAGTTGGTGATGAATACATCTCTCCATAATTTTTGCTATAGGTGAGAGAAGGGCTATTGAGTGGAAATTGGAAAGTTCACTTGAGTTACCACCCTTGTGGAGGGGGATGATATGAGACATTTTCCAGATGTTTGGGATAGAGCATTCTGTAATGGTTCTGTTAATTAAGATGGAAATGAGGAAGGCAGGAACTCCAGCTGCCAATTTTAGATATTCAGCAGGGAGATCAGCCAAAGGGGTGCAAGGTTTGAGTTTCAGAAGTAGTGTGTGTATGAGAGAAGTAGGAATGGGTTGTAGTTTTAATAGGGTTAGTGAATTAGATTACACAGGTGGGTTAGAGGTGGACACTGCTGGTAAAGAATTAGATAGAGATTGGACAGTTTCAGTGAAACATTTGTTGAAAGTATCAGCAATTTGGGTGGAAGACTGTTGGGTCAAATTAGAGGGGGTAGGAGTTTTAGAGTGGCCAGGATGAAGTACTTTATTTATTCCAGACCAGATTTTTTGTGGGTTTTGATACTGGGTTTGTTGGAGGTGTTGGAAATAGTTTTTTGTCAAGGAAAATGGCTTTTGTAGTGGCATTTCTAAGATGTCTAAAGTTTAAGTGATCAGTAGGATTTTTTGCATGTCTCCATTTGTCCCAGATTTTGTTTCTAAGTCGCATTTTTTGCCTGGTGTCTTTTGTGAGCCAGGGAGCTGGTTTGTTCTTAATTCTGATCATACGAGAAGGGGCATGATGCTCCAGAATTTATAGAAATTTATTGTTAAAATATGAAACAGCTTCCTCAAGTGGTAAGTGTTTTAGGGGAGTCCAATTGCATGCTCAGCTTGAAAGTTAAGTAGGTTTAGAGTTTTTGTATTTCGGGTGGTTCTGACGTTTATTTGATTGAATATTGAAGTTTTTACTTTTGTTATAAAGGTAAGAGAATGGTCACTGATATTGTTGGGAAGTATACCTGTTTTATAAGATTGGGGGTTACTGTTAACTAGTATCCAATCTAAAGTGGTTTGTTTATTGCTGGGTTTGTGAGCTCTTGTAGGGTAGGACATGGTTTGATGAAAGCCATGAAGGTTTATTAGAGTAGTAGGATTATCAGCAGTACAGCTATTCCAGTCAATATTGAGCTCCCCAAGGAGTATGGTCTCTTGGGGGAAATTTGAGGAGAGCCAACAGAGGATATTTTCAACGGTATTAATATTACCTGGGGGGATGTAAGAGCAGATAATATTGATGGATTTATTGGTGTTAATTAAAAGCTTAGACATTAAGATTTCGGCATTGCTAGTTGAAGGATGTGTAAAATCGAGGGCAGAGAGTGGCAGCTCAGATTTAAATAATATTGCAACCCCACCTACTTTTTTGTTTGGGCGATCTAATCTAATTATATTGTAGCCTGAGGGGAGAATATCATTATCTTTAGTGGTTGGTTTGAGCCAGGTTTCAGTTAGACATAGGATATCAAAGGAGTGTAGGTCTAACAGGGAATGTAGGTGGCTAATTTTATTATTTAAACTTCGGATATTTAGGTGGGCTATAAGGAATGAGTTTTTGCTAGGAAAGGGGGAATAGGAGGTGTCAGGATGGGGGGATTGGGAATAAGGGTTACTAGTGTTTGGACCTGGGTTCGGATTAATATCACCATGTAGAAGTAGGTACTGTTGTGGTATAAGAGACAGTTTCAGTAATTTGCCTAGGATAGGGATAATTCTTTTGGTTTGGGAATACATGAAATGGGTTGTTCTATGAAACTGAGGTTTAAGGTAGACTGTTGAGGATGTAATGTTACAATGGGAAGTAGAATTTAAAAGGGCATGAGGGGTAGTTTGCTTTAAGAGGGGATAGAATTGTGTAAAGTGTGGGGATTCATAGGAAGTGAGCTTGTAGGATAAAAGCAGAGTGCCAAGTGTTATAGATAAGCGGAGCAGGTTAGAGTGTGTTTTAAAGTAGAAGATGGGCATAGTGAGTGGAGTTAGGTAGGAGATACAGGGAGAGTAGTATGTACAAGTGTGAGTATAGGGAGACTGAAGTTGAAGAGTTGTTTATGAATACACTTTTCCATAATTTTAGCCAGATGTAGAGCTGTACTGCATGATATTTTGCATTATATCATGTAGTACAGCTCCACATCTACACTTTAGTGTGACAGTTATTTATTGGACAACCTTTGGTCACTTCATGGTGTTACACCCATGTTTACTTTGCAAGACCTGTAATATTTGATTGCTTGAACAACATTCCAGAATACACACAACAATTAGCAGAACACAGATTTATTGAGGGTGAGATGACACAATGATTGGTATACAGCTGACAATCTTTATTGTTCTACACTTTAAATAATGCAGGTATTAGAAGACATCTGTGAGTACACAATCTATGCAGTACTAACTTTATTTCTTCACAATTCTGACTGCAGTTGTACTGTATTTCCTGTCGATTAGAAATGCATTTAATTTATTCCCTTCACATTTTCAATGTTGGTGTACTTTATTACCACAACATGTATTATTACTACATTATACACATTATTCCCAAATATTATTAATGCTATATTAACTTTTTTGCTGTAACATGTTTCATGCTTTTATCTGTATTGAACTGCACCTGGCAATATTCAGTTATATCAGTCTAGATCTATGTACACATTCATTGCAGTACACTCACAACAGACTATACCTACTGGCAGTTACTAATGTTCTCTTTCTTAATTAGATTATTATATTTTGCAAGATATATCTGTACTCACCACACTCTCAGCACATCCTGTCCAAGTGCCCTCCATGGGCCTTCAGGTTGTGAGCCCTCTCCTCTGCAGCTTTGGGAAGAAAACACACCATTATGCATACCTGTCTATCAGATATTCATACTAGAATTTGGTATATCAATGGTTCATATACCTACAAACTTCTGGGCCATTGTGGTCCTGAGTATCTTGGATCCATTGGGCCAAGAGTTCCCCCTTACTTCACTTCAGGTCATCATAATGATGACACATCTTCTCACCAGTGCGGGGGATTCCAGTTGCAGTGGTGAGGTCAGGTGCCAACCGGTATTCAGAGCCCTGGTACTGGCTCTGCAGCAGCTGATTGTCATGGTCTTTGATAAGGAGTCCAACCATGACCCTGGACTTCAAAATGCCACAGGACTGCACCTGGAAGCACACACCCTCTCCAGCTCCAGCCATAGCTCCTGCAGTGATTAAACTCCAACATGTTCTGGCTGTATTCCCACCTGTTCAGCTTAAATAAGGCTATTTTCCTGTCCTTTGCCACCACTGGACCATTTTTAAAAATGTTAAGTGAAGCTTAGCACAGTGAAAACCTGCTAAGCTTAGTTTAGTAGTGCTTAAACTGCCAAATGCTTAGCAGTGCGCATACCCACTTAGCTGACCTGAGAACTGCTATGCAGTTCCCAAACCAGCTAAGTGGAGCTGCGTATTTTTAATTACTGCTAAAACAGGTCCTGTTTAAGCATTGCTTGGCTTGGATTAGCAGTGCTTAGCTAAATCAAGCCAGATTTTTAAATAATAAATGGAAAATATATTGACATTAATTGCTCATTAATGATACTTTATTATTATGTGTATGTATTTTACTTTACATGACCTAACCCTATGTATTTAAATCATGTTATCTTGGGGTGCGACTGCAATGTATTGGACACTTGTGTGTAACTGGAGCTTTTTGTATCTCCACTGATAATGGGCTTCTGGACCAGCTGGACTAACCCGGTTAACAAATATCAATAACTACTATACATTGATAAAAAATGCATATATTAATGCTATCAAATGTAAAAGCTAAGTGGCTGTCTGGGTATTCAAACAGTGCAGCTATTCCACACAAGACCATGACTCTAACCATTCAACTAACGCAGATGTGAAGATTTTAGCTATACATTTCTATATAGCTTTCAGTTATATTTAAGCATTGTTGAGCAACACGCAGCTCTGAGCAAGCCTGCTCAGCTATGCTTAAACTTGAACTTTTCCATTAAAATTAAAAGCATCTGGTTTCTATTTTTTATGTCTGGTACATGTTCATTGTTAAGCGCCATGCAAACACACAAAAAAGCAGGGAAAATTACATTTTAACATTTATATTTCAATGCCATCCAGCACTTTGACAGTATGGGGGGGGGTGCTGCAGACACTGTAACACATCCCTTACAAATAAAAAAAAAAACTAGCCAAGTAAATGCAGTTATCTTTTCTATTTCAGTGCAGTTCTGCACTTTCACAGTGCAGGGGGTATGTTATGGACACTGTAACACACTCCCTACAAATAAATGAAAGACTAGCCAAGTAAACACATTTAACATTTCTATCTCAGTGCTGTCTGGCACTTTGACAGTACAGGGGGTGTGTTACACATCTCTGAGCACTGTAATACACCACCTACACTGATTCAGTAACCATGTACATGGCTCTCCCTCAGTAGCATGCCTTCATTAATATGCAAGGCGTGCTGCCAAGGGGGAGCTGCAGACATGGTCACAATATACTCTTTGTAGGGCTTGCACTACTCCTACATGGAGTTTATTAAATCTGGAGGAATAGGTGTACTGTAAAATATTACAGATAAACTTTGTTTCCCTCTACTCTCATGGAATTTAAAACTCAGGGTTTGAAGAGCAATTCTATCCAAACACACCCACCAATCACCAAAATCATGACAAACTCCTCTCTGCTACTATTTAATAATTAAGTAAAACAAAACGTTATATAACATGTATTATCATATAAAGCATTTAAGTTTGGGATCTATTAATTATTTTAATTTCTGTGTTATTCTAATTATCTTAATCATAATATATTGAAAAAATAACACTCAATATATTCAATTGATTTCATTTTTAACTAATAATTATGTTTCAGAATTATCACTTAATTAATAACTTGTAAGTAAATTCTGAGTTAGTTGACTTTCATTATAAGTTAACCATGACACAATGAAAGTAATATTCAGCTATTTAAATATATGAATATTGTTTTGTATTTTTATTATATTTATTAATAAATTATTTATTACAATACTATATCTAATTCATTATTCATCTGAAATATACAGGTACAAGAAATATTGCCAGATTTAATACAATCCACTATTATAGCGGATACACTAGACTATACATATCTCAGTTCTCCTGCTTCTCTTATAGTATAAATATAAACTGAATTCTAACTGAAAACTAGACAGCATAATTGTTAACTCGCATTGTGATTGGCTAAAAAAATACTACTTGGCCATTATGAGAATTAAACAGCTCACACATTTCACTTTTAAAAGATACAGGTTATGATCTGAAGATAGATGAAATCATATGGGCAGATGGGTAAGGCTATCAACCCCATCATTAACACCATTCTTTTTAATTTTTCTAAAAATAGTTATATACTGTAATCTCAGTACTGGTTAATAAACCAGTAAATAGAAGTCACCTGACTACAAGTCTATAAATAATGTAGCTTTTGAGTTTTTTTTATGGAGGATTGTAAATTGGTTAGAATTGGTACTCCATAATGTGGGGAGGGAAGAAGGTAGGTTTTGGCTAGAGTAATTTTGTGGGTATGCTCAGAAAATGTTTGTTTCTGTATATCATGCTTAGTTTTTTATGTTTTTTCTTGATATTGTTTTGGATGTGGAGGTCATATTTAAGATTATCATCTATTGTGACTCCTAATAGTTTGATATGGTGGACTAATTGAATTTCAGTGCCATTTGGCAAAAGATTTTGAAAGATGCTTTGTTAGGAGTATGAGTTTTTGGAGTAAATAGGAAGAGTTTGGGGTTTTTGAGAGTTGAGTATGAGTTGTGCTGTTGTAAGCCAGGTTTCAATGGAGATGACAGCTTGTTGATTTCTTGGAGGTGTGTTAAGGTGTTTGATGAGCAGATGATGATAGAGTCATACTGCATATTGAATCAAAGTGTCTTCACAAGAAGATGACTGTAGCTTATTGATAAAAATATTGAATAGTAGAGGGCCAAGGATGGATCCTTCTGGAACTCCTGTGGAATTGAAAGGTATACAGAGATGTATCCTTGCCATTTTACAGCTTGTTGCCTGTTGGCAAGGTAGCTAGAGAACCATTCAATACATGGAGAGGCTAGACCCAGGGTGGAAAGTTGATTGAGGAGTTTACTGTAAGTGACCATGTCAAAGTCTTTTGACAGATCTTGAAATACTGTAGATAAAAGTTTATTAGTGTTGCAAGCTTTATTGATAGTGTCTGTAAATGATAGTAATGTGCCATGGCTTGGCTGAAATCCATGCTGTGTATTGGTGATTATTTTATTTTGTAGGAGATAGTGGAGGAATTGTTGATGTATATAGTACATTTTTCAATGATTTTAAAGAGGGGAGACAGGATGGCTATGGGAAGGAAATTTTGTAATGTCAGTGGAATTACCTCCTTCATGTAAGGGGGTAATATGCCCCATTTTCCACAAGTTAGGGACAAAAGATTCTGTTATTGATCTATTAATAAGAATGCTAATTGGGTATGCTATTGCATCTGCAGCTAAACTTAGGTATTCCAGAGGAAGGTTGTCATCTGAGAAGGAACAAAGTTTTAGTTTATGTAAAAGTTTTTTTTAATGAGAGTTTTAGAAACTGATTGGAAAGTATTTTTTTATAACCATTAATGTATTCTTAACAATATGCAAGTGTTAAATGAGTTGAAAAGTATTAACTGTCTTGTGAGCTCCTAATGCCAAACAACCTCTGGGTTTACCTTCTGGCACTTATGTGTTAAGTCCTGCTGATGGAATTTCAGAGTTTTGAGTCACCTAATATAGACTGTTAATGCCTTTTTACCCTTTGTTCCTCAACTAATTGTACATCAGCTACAACTTAGTTTTACTCTTATATCACCCTTGCCTTTAACTAATTTGTATTTTTTCCTTTGCGTATTCGTATTTTTAGCCAAACCCTCTATGTCTTACTTTGACTATTTCTTTCCCTCAACCATTACACTGACTTGGCATCAATCAAACCATCACTGTCCAGCAAAACAACATCCAAGACTAAGGTTTACCCTAATAAGGACCCTAATATGGATCACAAGAGACAGAGAGGCAAATTAATAATGTATGTTATTTACTGTCATGTCTAACATAGGATCATGGGATCATAGAATCATAGGAGGTTACTAGGCTATTAGCCCTGAGGCCCCTATAAGCCGAGCCAAGAGTTTAGCCTATGTTTAGACAAGTCAGCACCCGATGCCCCTGTCCAGCAGGGACACAGATGGAATCCCAGGTGTATATTTTCTATTTCCCATCCAGTTATCCAGGTTGCGCTTAAAAAGGGGTAAAGAGGTGCTCTGCTTGACATGGAGAGGGAATATTCCATAGATGGGGGGAGTCTCTGGGACACAAATCTGTTCCACCAACAAGTTCTGTTGATGTCAGATACCAGGTTAAGGCCTCACTTGCGAGTTAATCGAGTGGAGCTTGACTTGCAGATATGCAGCAGTCCCATCAAGGTGGGGTCCTTGATTGCCTTGTATGCCAGACAGAGGTCACCTCTGCGGAGTCTGTATGAAACTGAGTAGAGGGATAGGGCTTTTAGCCTATCTATGTATAGTAGATGTTTGAGGTCCTGGATTCTCCTGGTCAGGAACCTCTGTGGTCTCTCCAGCTGCTGCATATGCTTTGCAAAGTACATGCCAAAAGGGGCATTGTACTCAATAATGGGCCTTATAAGGGAAGAATACAGGGATGTTATGACCTCCTTGCCCCTAGATGAGATACCCTTACTTATGAGGTGGGTCATGTAGTAGGCTTTTTGTACAATGGAAGCAACATTGTGGTCAAAAGTCAGGTTGCTATCAACTTGGGTGCATAAATCCCTCGCAACTGATTATGTGTTTAGGACATTGTTATTAATGTTTTAATTTGTGGGGACATCACTCTCCCCAAAGTGGATGATGATGCATTTTTTGGTGTTCAGCTTGAGGCCATGTTTCTGGCACCAGTCATTTGTCTGAGTGAGACCCTCTTGGAGGATATCTACATCACTAAGGGAATTGATGACAGCACCCAGCTTGCAGTCGTCTGCAAACTTGGTCAGCCAGAGCCTACTGGTTTTGCCTGCACCTCAGAAAAGTATATCCCAATGACCCTGGGAACTACCGACCAGTAAGCCTGACCAGTCTGATCTGTAAGGCTATGGAGCGAATCATTATGGAACTCATAAATGGAGAGATTGGGAACCTCCATTCGCTGGACCCCACACAGTTCGGCTTCATCAAGGGCAGGTCATGCCTCCTGAACATGGTGGATTTCTTTGAGACTGTTACTCAGGCTATAGATAAGGGAAAGGAGGTACACACAGCTTACCTTGACCTTGCTAAAGCATTTGACACCATTCCCCATTCAGGTATTATTGATAAGCTCACCAGCCTGGGCATAAACCCTTACATCACAAGATGGATCGCAAACTGTCTCTCAGACAGATCCCATAAAGTAAGAGTAGCAGGATCTATGTCCAAATCTAGACCAATAACGAGTGGTGTGCCTCAGGGCTCTGTCCTGGGGCCCCTTCTGTTTGGCATATACTTCTCAGAAGTACAGGCAAGCACGGAAGGGCTGTGGCTGACTAAGTTTGCAGACGACTACAAACTGGGTACTATAATAGAGTCTCCGGCCAACGTGGAGATCCTCCAGAAGGGCCTAAATGAGACTGATGCATGGTGTCAAAGCCATGGTCTCAAGCTAAATGCAAAAAAATGCATAGTAATCCCCTTTGGAAAAAGCAGAGTACCCACAAACTACAACATAGGAGGTAATCCCCTGAAATCTGAAGAAGAAATAAGAGATCTAGGGACCCAAGTAGATAGTCAGCTTTCCTTTGATAACCATGTTGCCAAAGTGGTTAGAAAATCCTTCTATGTGACCCATCTGATCATGAAAGGGTTTGCATCAAGATCTAAGGATGTAATGGTGCCCCTCTACTCTTCCCTCATCAGACCCATTATTGAGTACAATGCACCAACTGGAATGTACCTGGCTAGACATCTCCAGCAGCTGGAGAGACCACAGAGGTACCTAACCAAGAGGATTACTGACCTCAAACAGTTGCCCTATGCAGCACGATTGAAAAAGCTAAGTCTGTTCTCTGTTGCATACCGCTTTCTCAGAGGCGATCTCTGTCTAACGTACAGAGCCATGTCCAACCCAGAATTGTTAAACATGCTCCATATTAGCAAAACCAAATCTACTTGAGCTACATGCTCTAGGGATATAAACCTCAACACAACAATGAATAGAACATGCTGGAGGGATAGATTCCCTTCACAGAGACTTCGCTTACTATGGAACAGGGTCCCGATCTACATAAGACAGAGCCCCTCACTATCACTCTTCAAGAGGAACCTTGATGAGTGGATGGGTAACAGAAAGTTCATACCGGGGATCACACCAACAGCACTACTAGATAGGGGCCAAGGGTACTAGCTGCTAGTACAAGGATCTAGGGAACTACTAAAGGGGCGGTGAATACCGCACAATGTGGCTGGGCTAATATATGCCTTCAGGCAGATAGCCCAGTACCAACCTATGAACCTATAACAGAGTTCCCAATACTGAACCCTGGGGTACACCACTTGTTATGGGTCTACTGCTTGAGGTGACTTCCCCTATTTTGACTAGATGCGTTCTGTCAGTGAGCCAGTTTGCTAACCATCTGGTAACATAAGATTGATGTCTAGTTGAGAGAGATTATCTATTATGCCTGAGTGGGGAATAGTGTCAAAGGCTTTGGCCTGGTCAAGGTAGGTGGTATACACTGTCTTCCCTTTGTCCATGGCTTTGGTGACTGTCTCAAATAAGTTGTACCAAATTTAGCAGACATGACCCCCCTTGACAAAGGCAAACTGTGTAGGATAAAGTGTTTGGAGATTGCCAATATCCTTGTTAATGAGGTCCATGATAATCTGTTCCATGGCCTTGCAGATTGGACTAGTTAGGCTGATGGTTTATAATTTCCTGGAGTGATGGACACTCCACCTTTGTGTAAAGGGATGACATTGGCTGGACAAAGCCAGTACTCAGGCTTTGGTTGAATAGGGCACCTAATGGTGCTGCATGTTCCTGCCTGAGTTCAAATAGGATGCAGCCTGATATGTTATTTGGTCCCATGGAGGCTGTATTTTTTGCCTTTGAGAGAGCAGTGATGACCTATTCCCTAGACATAATGAGAAAGGGGCAGGTACTTGGAATGCCCTTATTTACTGATAGGGGGACAGAGGGGTGAAGTGTTTGCTGAATCTGTCAGCCAGCTAGTTTGCTATATCTATGGCATTTGTATATGTGGTGTCCTTCACCGCCAGTTCTGGGTGCTTCCTTTGAGGTTGTGGACATATGTGAAGAAGGCCTTATCATTGTCTCTAGTAGATGTGGCCAATTTGTACTCAAAGTTTGCTTTGGAGGATTTCACTAGTGCTCTTATTTACTTGTTCACACTAAGGAGGCAATGCTTCCAATTGTGCACCTGCTCCTTCTTGGTCTTGGAGAGCAATGTTCTCCCTTTGTTAAAGCATTTATTTATTGCAGATGTCAACCAGACAGGTTTACTTCTCCTAGCGGTGGATGATTTAGTCCTGTCGGGTATTCCTGATTCCATGCATATATATAAATGCTCATATAATGTTTTGGTGTATTTTGATATTGTTGCCATTTCCCACAGAGGGGGAGTGGACCGTAAAGCTGTTTATACCATCCCTCAGGAGATTTGGAGAAGTTTTTATGTCTGATCCTAGCTAGGGGCGGGTTGGAGGAGGTGATAACTTTGAAAGTGACCGCTTTATGGTTGGATCTTACCATGGAGGATGATAACATAGGGATGCTGCAGTGGTTACTCATGTTGGTTAATATCAAGTCTAAGATATTATCACCTCTTGTGGGGGTATTGACTAGCTGTTCCAAGGCATTTGCATTGACAAAATTGAGGAATCTCTGGGCATTTGTGTTCTGGCATGAGTACTTCTTCCAGTCTATGTTTGGGAAATTAAAGTCACCCAGGATCAGGGCTAAAGGACTGAATTTTTATAGATTTGAACAGATCCAAATAGGTGGATTGGGCATCTTGAGTCAGATTTGGGGGCCAGTAGCTAGCTATGATTTGAATAGGGTCTTGTCAATGGTTAACTGCACCTGCAGGGTCTCCTATGTGTGATACTGTTTGACCAGCCTGGAGGTGTGTATGTCTTTAATGTATATTGAAACTTCACCTCCTTTGGCTTTACTGCCCACAGTTTGGGGTCTGAATGTATGATAGGATGAGTAACCAGGTAAGGCTGGGGTGCTTTCAGCAGCTTTGAACCAGGTTTCTGTGACTATACAAATGTCAACATTTTCCAGGGTTAAGAATGCTTGCAATGAGTGCAGTTTCATGTTTAGACTTTTAGCGTTTAGCAGCATGACCTTTAATTTGAGTTTTATTGAAATTTTTATGTTGGTTTTTATCGACCTCAGGACTTTTCCTAAAAAAGGTGAACCTCAGGTGAGACAGATGTAGGTCATCTCTGCCAAATCATCATTGTCTGTCAGTCATACCTTCCCAGGCTGTCAGAGACTGGATCCCCTGGAATGACACCAGAAACTAAGCCAATTGTTACAGTCAATCATTTTCTGTTTGTATTGAGGCATTATTCTGGGTTACAGTAGAATGCTGCTTAAGGCTAGGGACATACCTGCCTGGGACACATAATCAGTTTGCTTAATCATGTCTCTCTTCATATAGTCCAGAGAGGTACATCTCAAGTCATTCATGCCAACATGCACTATGACAGAGTCATAACAGTGAAAAAATAACAGAAAAAAATACCCAAAAGAGTGGAAACTCAAAACTAGTGAAATAAAAATAAAAAACGCCACCAAACCCGTACAGAACGGTAACACTTGACAAACGTTATTGCAGAAAAAGACTAAGCGCTTTCACCCTGTGGCTTCTAGGGCTTCATCAGAGTAACTATTAAAATTCAAATGCAAGCTTAAATAAACTTCTTAACACAGTCACATGATCAATGCAATAGGAAAATGAATGGATACTTATTTAAAAAGACAGTACATCAGCATGAGCAAAGTGTTGTGTTCAATAGAAATCACCATTAAATATACATATAAATGTATATTAATTCACTTATAACAAATTATTATAAAGTGCTAGTGCCAATAAAATAAATATGTTGTGTAACTTAGTTAAAAATAGCTAATTTAAAATTGTTGGGTAAAAATGTTAGATAAAAATGTTAAATAAAAATACACACTGGTTACACTACATAATACCTACATTGTACTATATGTATTTAGGGAATCAAGGAACCAGAATAAACAGACCTTAAATATAATATTTTCAGATCTCCAGTGCCTTTAATTTTAACAATGGAACTAATGAGATATTGCCATTTATGCCAGGATAAACAGTGGCATTAGTTCTTAGTTGCCACTCAAACTCTAGTTTCTCAAGATATAGGTTCAAGTCTCCACCCCTACCATAATCAAACACTCTGTCGATGACAAAGAACAGAAAATTTTTGAAATTATTGCAGTTCTTAGAATGCATGTATAATGCATTCTCTTTTTTCACTTTCTTGATGTCTCTACTATGTTCTAATATCCTTTCCTTGAGTTTCCTAGTGGTTTTATCCACATAGAAAAGTGGATAGGACATACAGGTAGCTAAATAGATCACCATCTTGGTGTTGCAGTTGCATTTACCAGGACATGGAAGGGTACAATAATGACCATCAATTGCAACATATGGACCCGCATTAATAAATTTACAGGCCTTTCAAGCACTACACTTTGCCATTTTAGAGACTAAACCTGTTGTTTTTGTTTGTTGCTTCTTCAATAAGTTTTTAATGTTAGGACCCTATAAGTAATTCTAGGAAACAATCCTATGATGTTTATAGCATCTTGATCAAAATTATCTTCCAAGTGTTATGAACTATGGATGTAACTGTCAAGGTATCCTTGTTGTATGGGAGAACTAACATACTATCAGTTGACAAAACATTTTTGTTGTTGTTGTTGTTATCATTAACACCTGGTTCCGTGTTTAATATTGGAATAAATATGTTGTTCCTGTTCTGCATAACATAATTCCTAGTTTTAATCAACATTTTAAATGGGTATCCTCTGTCTCTAAACATGCCAGTTAATGTATATATCTCAAGTCTCAAAATCAGTTTCATTGCTTGTTAATCTTGAAATTCATACCATTTGTCCTTTCACTATGCTTTTCTTTTGATACATAGGATGGCAACTGTTATAGTGGAGAAAGGAATTACAATCCATTTCCTTCCTAAAAAATCATTGATTGTAGTTTCTTGTTGGTCCTGTCCCATACCAGTCTTATATCAAGGTAATCTATACTCTCTACAGCTACCTTGTATGTAAACCTTAAAAATGAAGTAGTAGAGTTAAGGTAAGTGATAAAAGATGCTAGTTCTTCCTGGGTTGTTGTTGTCTTTCGGCTTTTCCCAGTTAGGGGTTGCCACAGCGGAACTCCGGTCTGCTAATGATTAGCAGTAGATTTTCACGGTGCCGAGTTGCCAGCTCGACGCCCAACCTTCAACGAAAGCACACCCATTCACGCATGTCTTTCAGAATGCCACTCGACCCATGGGGAGGACATGCAGACTCCACACAAAAGGCACTCCCTGCACACTAGCTGAGAATCGAACGGGAGAACCGCTTGCTGTGAGGCAGCAGTACCTTTCCAAAAAAGCAATATATCATCCAAAAATCTTAGCTATGTTATAATGTTACTGTAATAAATTGATGGAAACACACATTCCCGTTCCCATTGGGCTAGCACCAAATTGGCATAAATAGGTGCACATTTGGCCCCCATGGCTACCCCTGATATTTGATGAAAAAGTTCTCCCTCAAAACCTACAAAATTGTTGTTCAACACCAAGTCCATTAATTCCACTAACAATTGCCTTTTAGCACTGTCTAAATCATTCTCCACCATTAAGGTTTGCTGAAATAATTTCAGACCATCATTGTGTGGGATAACTGTAAATAAGTTAATTACATCAATAGTGACAAATAAAAAATCATCTGGAATTACAATATCCCTCAAAATCTGTAGGCAGTGCCATGAATCTTTTAGTACATGAACATAGTTGCTTAATAATGGTTTGCACCAAAAATCAATGTATGTAGCCATAGGTTCTGTTTTGTAACTTGTTGCTGCCAGGTCTACTTCATATGGCCGACAGCTCATATGATCGACACTCATTTCACCGACACCAGAGCACCAAAAGCTCAAAACACCGACAACTCATTTGATCGAAACTCATAACACTGACACATGAAAGTCAAAGCATTATGCCCTTTCCCCACTGTAGCACAACCATGGAGTTAGAATAAATAGTTAGGGGGGTGTGGGGGACACAGCCCCCCAGATTGGGGGGTGTGGGAGGTGGAGCCCCCCACATTATTTAGATAAATATTGACATTTCTGTTATAAGTATCCATGTGCATGTTTAAAATTTATGATGTATGTGGGGGGCTCTGCCCCCCCACACACCCCCTAACTATTTATTCTAACTCCAGGGTTGTGCTACAGTGGGGAAAGGGCATAGTGCTTTGACTTTCATGTGTTAGTGTTATGAGTTTTGATCATATGAGTTGTCGGTGTTTTGAACTTTCAGTGTTTTGGTCTCTCTGAAAAGTTTGTCGATCATATGAGCTGTCGATCATATGAAGTAGACCCTTGCTGCCACAATAGGTCTAAATGGTGGGTCTTGTTAATCCTTGTGGATTTTCAGAATCCCAAAGATATAGGGTGTCACAGGGGACTCAACAACCAAATATTTGTATTCAACTGAATCCAATACTCCTTAAGTTAAAAAATCATATAACATCCAATCAATTTTAGCATATTCTCTACACAATTCATTTTTCAAAACTCTTTCATAGGTAGTACTATCATTCAGTGACTCATATATTTTAAATACATAGTCGTTGTGGTCCATAAGAACAAACCTCCCCCTGCCCTTGTCAGGTTTCATAGCTCTAACATGGTGGTCATTACACAATTGCTTGAACACATCCTTTTCATTACATGTTAAATTATCTCTACCCTTTGTAACATTGTGAAAAATATCACATATCCCTTTCTCACATGTAGTGTCAAACAGTGCAACAGAATTATTCATTGGTGGTAAAAAGTGCTTTCTTTTCAGTATTACTTTATCATTAAAAAGTTCATCTTTATCATGAAAAGACATTCTTAAATTCAGCTGCCTAGTAAAAAGGTTTAAATTAGTAAGAACCTTGGCAATATCCAATGAAAAACTAGGTACTAAAGAGAAACCTTTGCTAAGAACAGACATATGGTTATCATTTATACAATTTGAGAAAAATTGTAAACAGAAAAAACATATTTAGTAACGACATTACATCTTAGCTCATCATTAAGTTCAGTGGGTTCAAAGTTTTGGTTTGATGAAAAATAATCAAAAAAATGAACCATCACAGTTTATCGATTCACTTGATAGGAGCAATTTTTCCATTGCCCCCCCCCCCCCTTCCCAGTTCCTCTGATTCCCCTAGTTCATGTTGATTAACCTCTGCGACCATCTGGGTAGTTCTGGTGATGCTAAAAAATTACTTTCCCTGTTGTTAACATTCATATCATTATGACCTGTGTCATCAGAAAGTTGCTCACCACTGTCATTGTAATTACTAACATTGTTACTGTTATTATTAAAACCTTTGTTTCTGTCGGTAGGTAAAGGGTATACTGTTTTGTTAGCATATTCCTGTGTATCCCTTTGTAACTTTTTTTAGTTTTCTATTGTTATAACAGTACCTGTTTTTGAGAGGCTTGAGTGAGTATGTGAAATGGTGGATTCTTACACCTGACAGACAACTAACCGTGACTTTCTCCATATCCAGCCTGGTGAGAGACACATTTGTGTGTCTCTCAGTGGAGTCTCTTATGTCTAATAAGTTGGATTTATGGTGAAGCCTTAGTGGCTGTGAGACACAGGTGTGTGGACTATGCATGGTATGTAGTATGGAGGGCTGTGGAGAGTGTGTGTGTTTTTGCCTTGGAGGTCTCTTTTATTTGGGTATATTTATGTGGAGGACATCTGCATATATATATGGGTGTGTGTTGTGTAGGTGTGTGTGGTGTTTGAGGTATAGTGATTGTGTTGACAACCTTTTTGGTGCCAGATATACTGGCTTGAGGGGAGACAGCATAGTGTCTAGGTTCCTAATGTAATTGCGTCTCTCACAAATTGTGTTTCTAGTTGGTAGTAGTAGATGGTTGTCCTTGTACATGAGGTAGTTGCTACACTATTCCTCTATAATAAATAAAGCAGGATCTTATGTAGAGAACATACAGTCCCACTAGAAATAACAAGTTCCCTGGTAATTTTCTTTATACTTGAAGATGTGGCCTTCTCTTGAGCACCCATTCTTCTTGTCTATTCTGTGCTATATACTTACTAAAAAAGTCCTCCCTACTTTACCTACCTTACCATACTCTAACTTACTTGTTCTTGACTGCTGTATAAATCTGTCTTCCCCTATAACTTCCCATGCATTTACTCTCTGTGACATGCAAATAGTGACCTTTCCCTTACTGAACATAACAAAAATAATAAACTGCATTACATAGTATCTCTTTAGGCAGGCTTTTCTACTAACTACACCTGCACCTGGTTAACCCCATGCTTTAAACTCTTTCTGCTAACCAACATATAGTTACTACTAATCTGTAGCATTGTACGTTCTGCTATTATTTGTTACCTTGCTCTTTCTCCTAACAGCTTTTCTAGTGACATTACATTTTTACTCTTTCAATAACATAAGACTTCTTATCTTGCTCACCTCTATGTCTACAGATAGTTTTTTTCTCCCCTTCCAAACTTTTTTGCCATTTCAGCTGGTGCAGCCCTCTCTGTTTGGAAACCCTCTTCTTCCTGTGCATAACTCCTCTTCTTCCTATCCAAGTAACCTATCATTCTGCTACCCCTCATCTGTCACTAACACCCACTAATCAAATTATACTATCCATATCTCCACCCTTGAGGCTGCACCTATCTAGTTATATCTCTCTTCCTCATTAATCCTCAGCCTCCATCTCATTGTTTACACCCATTATTGTCTGCTCTTACACTTCTTACACTTATGAAATTTTTCTCCTTTATATATGTTATATCTCTACATGTGTCTTTTTTCTTCTCCTTTCAACCTTCTCTCTGGTCCACATTCTTAGTATCCCATATTCTACATACCATATCAAATTCCTGTGTAATTCTTTTTAATTATTATTATTTTTTAATTATTTTTATTTCCTTCTATAATGTAATTATATATACATATACCATCTATTCTCCATCATTGTCTTCAAGACTCTTGTTTCTAACACACACCAAATATATTAATCTTTCTAGCTACACGTCTTCTCCTACAACTATCATACCTTACATGCTATATGATACCTATCACACCTATTTCTCCATCCCCCAACCTTACTCACACTGTCTGTCACTTACCATTTGTTCATTATTACTATTGCTTTTAGCTTATTTGGCTTATCCCCTATCTAGTTTTCATATATAAAATTCTTAACCCTTCTCCCAACTCATATAAAGTAAAATTTTAATTTAATACTAACATACCTAAACCCTCACCAGTGTATGCATGTTGTAAAAATATCATATTATGCAGTGATGTCCACCCAAACCCAGGTCCTGACTGCCTCTTTTCTCCACACACTCTCTCTTTGACTGGAAGAACATTATTAAAAATCTGAAAAGCATATCCACGAATATTCAAAGTATAGTAAACAATGTGTCTGAATTTCATTCCTGGATCATTCATTACTACTCAGTCCTCAGACATTATTATCCTTACAGAAACTTGTCTCAAACCACATATAAAAGACTCGGAAATTCTTCCACTGGCTATACTATCACCCGCTCTGACAGATTAAGTAAAAAGATGATGGTGTATCAACCATGTTCTCTAACCATATCTCTGTCTTTCCTTCTTCTATCTCTGTACCTAAATTCCTCTCTGCAGAGATCTTTGCATCTCACTGTAAATTAAATGAGCATAACACACTATGTATAATTGCCCTGTATATTCCCCCAGGAAATAACATCCCTATTCTGGAAGACATTCTACATTGGATATCTAGTTCTATTTCTCATGAAATAATAATTCTTGATGATGTCAATATTAACTAGCAAATCTTCACATCAGACTACCCTTCCACTAGTATCAATCTGTATAACTCAGAACTTCTTATACTCACTTCAACAATGCTAATAACCCTGGGACTACTCTGGACTGCATCCTAGTCTCAAATCCAAACCTTTACAACTTTCTGGAAATCCTCCCAGCCTCCCTCAATGATCACCATCCCACCTATGTTCGGAGGCTAGCAACTCACCATATCAAACACCACCTTTATAAAGACTGCCAGAACCTCTCACATTTCAATTTCAAGATCTTTAACTACATCCTTAATAACATTAATTGGTCCATCATCTATTCCCTGCCACTGGATAATGCTGTTCTAAAATTTAATACGATATTTCTTCACATTTTCAATGGCCTTGCTCCTATAAGAAAGAAGATTGTTAAATTCACCCAATCACCCTGGTTATCCCCTTCGAGTAGACAATTAATGTATAAAAGTGACAAAACATGGAGAAACTGTAAAAAATACAAATCTCAAGCTCACCTACAGAACTACAAATAATGTTGAAACATGACAAAAATAACAAGTTACTGCTGATAAGAAATTTTATTACTTCAATCCAGAGGATAACCAAAAGCACAACCCCTAAAATTTGTAGTCCACTATCAAGAAAATATTATACCCTGGAACTCCTAGTACCCATAACCCTTGTCTAGACACCTCATCTTTAGAAAGTGCTTCTAAATGTAACCCCCACTTTATAGACTCAATAGCCACCCTCACCCAAAATTCCCTATAGAATCCTAACACCTCTGAGACACTCCAAAGATCTAACAATGCCATTTTCAACTTAAAATCTGTCTCTGCTTTCTATACAAAAATTTTCTTACACCAACTTAAGCCCTGATCACCCTCTGTAGACAATCTCTCATATGAATATCTAAAAATTGCTGCCCCCTCTATTGCATACCCAGTCTCTATCTTCATCAGTTGATCCATTTGTGAGTCATATGTCCCATCTCATTGGAAAAAAATTTACATCATTCTTGTCCCCTCTTTCCAAGATCTTAGAAAAATGTATTTGTAAAAAACTTTTTCAATACTTACAACAAGAAGATCTATTAACCTCTACCCAGCATAGCTTTTGCCCAGATCATAGTACAACAAGTGCCTTTGTTGTCTTTTTGGACCATGTCATTAAAGCCAGAGATAACAACAAATTAGTTTCTTCTCTCTTTTTAAATCTCACGAAAACGTTTGCTACAGTCTCACATACCAAACTACTCTTAAATGTCTGCTTTAGGCTTTTCCAGTACAACAGTCACTTGGTTCTCTAGCTAATTATCTAACAGGCTACAATCTTTAAATGGCTCTCTGCTTACTCATCTTTTCTCCCAGTTAATACAGGTGTGCCACAAGGCTCTGTATTTTTGCCTTCTCCTTTTTAACATATTTGCAAAATATCTACATATCTCCTCCCAACAAGCTACACTTGTACAACATGCAGATGACTCCACTATCATTTGTTCATATAATAGTCCTTCCTAGTTACAATCTATCACTCAGCAGGCTTTCAACTCTATTGAAAACTGGCTCAGTGACAATCAGCTTTTCCTAAATTGAAATAAAACAAAACTGCTCTTATTTCTATCCAAATCCCAAACACACATTAAAAGGCACCTTCAAAATATCCTCTCTCAACAATAGTGAAATTGAAATTGTACCTCACACAAAGTTACATGGTGTCATAAGAGATGACCAACTGAAATTTGATCTTCTTATTCAGAAGTGCATAAAAACAATACACAAAAAACATGCTCTATAGACCAAAAGGATTCCTTACCAACTTCTCAAGAGTTAGTCTAGCCAATACATACCTCTTTCCTTCACCACTATATGCCTCACCCATTTTCATCAACATTCAGATCTCCCTAAGATCAAAACCTGAGCTTTGCTATAACAAAGTAGCTAGATTTGCAGCCAGTCATACAACTCCCACCACGGCTCTGCCCTCAGATATTTAAACTGGCTTGAGTTACCTTACTACCTCAATTTCATCCAACTTCTCCTTGCTCAAAAAAGGTATACAAATCCTCATCCTGCCCAGCAAGTAGCATCATTCTTAACCATTACCTCCCTAATCACTCTCTTTGCTCATCTGAGAAACACCTTCTTGAAATCCATAAACCAAAAAAGTCTGTTGGTCACTGCCACATTCCTACTCAGTAAGCAATGTCTGGAACAGTATTCCTACAAATATTAGAATAATTCTATGTAGTCATATATTCTAACAATCTCTAAAGCAATTTCTCCTTATCTCCTGACTCTGTACGTCTTACACCAGGCTGACACTACCCATTACTCCTTCCTTCTCTTCCTTCCTCCTTCCTTCTTCCTCCTTCCTTCTTCCTTCTCTTTCTCTTGCTCTTCTTTTTCCCTTTTCCTTTCCTCCCTTCTCTTATTAGCCAAAGTACTAGTTACTTCTCCGATAGCTCTCTACTTTACATTTCCTAATCTCCCACAAATGTAAAATATCTTTCCTTTCTCTTACTCTTTTTCCCATATTTAAAATGCGCAATATCTTTATCATTGGTTATCACTATTGACTGCACTTTACTAGGTGTTCAATATCCTATGATTGTTGTTTAATATTCACTGTATCATTTTCTGATCTGACTTTATTTATCCTATGTGTTGATTCTACTATTTGTTACTGCACTTCATGTCATAATATTACGTTGTTTATTAATTCAACTATGTATGTTGAAGCTTTTCTTCCCCAGCCTCAGCTGAAAATGGCATTCTAATCAAGTCGGACTTTCCTAGTAAACAAATGCCAAATAAATAAATAAAATAAATAAATAAAGTGGGTGGAGTTTTCTGTATGTGTATAAGCAAGGTTGTGGTTAGGGTAGTTTTGTGAAGGAAATGTGCTAGAATCTAAGGTAGGGGAAGTTAGTTGTTTGGAAAGGGATGTGTTAGGTGAGTTTGAGGTTAAGTTGGCTATGCATTCTATGAAGTCTGTATTGAAATAGGTAGCTATTTGAAGGGGGGGGGGTATCTGGGTATGAGATGGGATCCTTTTTTGTATCTGGGCTGATGAGACAGGATTTGGAGGACCAGAACATTTTAAGGTTGTTTTGTTGCTATCTTGTAGCTGAGTATAACAAGAATTTTTATCTCTATTAACTTGTTTCTTGACTTGGTTTCATAGTTATCTAAATAGTTGCCAACTGTTGTTATTTTTATTCTTTTACCAGATAATCCATGCTTTGTCTCTGTCCTTCATAAAGAGTTTGCATTGGTTGGTGAACCATGAGGTATGGCTGTGTTTAATTCTTTTTGTACTGTGGGGCTAAAATTTTAAGAATATTTAGAAATGCTGCATTGAAGTGTTCAGCTGCATAATTAAAGGGAGTCTTTTTCGTATTGACCAGTTAACTGCTTTCAGAGCTTCAGTAAAAGACCCCTTGGGAATTTGGAAAGATTATGGGTAGTTTTGAGCTTATGTTCATAAGCTGGCAGGTGGTTACTTAGTATATCAGGGAGGATAACTGAGGAGGTAAACTTAGATGGGCTGGTAAGCAGAATTCAATCCAGGATAGATTGTTGGGAGTTATTTTTGCCATATCTTGTTGATGTATTAATAAATTGAGTGAATCCAAAGAGGTTCATGCTGCTGATTGCTAAATTTGTGAATAAAGACTGCCAGTCAATGTTTACATCACCCAGGAGGATAATTTTATTTGTGATTGTATTTGCTATCCAGGGTAGAATTTTTTCAAGTATCGGAATGTTGTGTCCTGGGAGGATTAATAGCACAGCAATGCATATGCTCTTGGCTCTAGAAAGTTTAAGGAATGAGATTAGCATTTCTGCTTTTCCAAAATTTGGTACTGTGCCTGTATAAGGAGTTAGTGTGAGCATATTTAGAAAGATTATAACTATTCTAGCTGCTTTTTTATATGTTGTATTGGGCCTAATAATATTATAAATAAAGGGTAGTATTTATGCATCTTTTATTTCAGGCTTTAGTGATGTCTCTGTTGTGGCTAGTATGTCTGGGTTGTGTTCGGTCATCCAGGCATGAAAATTTGTAATTTTGTTGTATATGCTTCTAATGTTTAGAGTGACTATTTCTAAACTTTTAGGGTGTATATTATGGTTTGGGGTTTGACTGGGACCTGGATTGGGGTGAATGTCATCACATTGATGTATAGTGGAGAAAGATAATTTGTTTATTATGACATTTTCAGCAGAGATGGGTAGAAGCATTACCTTGACATTGGAACTGACATTTTTAGTTTAAGAGATTTTTGAGTAGCTAGCAGAAAGATGGTTGATAGATGTGGATGAAGTAATGGTTGAGATATGCTTTTTATTATTATTACTGATGGGGAGGAGGATGAATAAGGTGATACAGGATGGAAATAGCATGGTTAGTGTTGTAAAAGTCTTGCAGTATAGTGAGGTGAAGTAATGAGCAGTGATAGTGTGGAGAATAGGTAGGTTTTGATGGGAAGGGAACAGAGTGAGATTTGAAAAGGAATTAAAAGCAGAAGTGGGTGGACATGGTATAAAGAGAACAGTTTGTGATGGGTTTGTGCAGTTAGGTACAGGATAGGAGAATGAGTAGAGGAGGTAGAGTACAAGAGGTATACGTGTAGATGTAGTGGAGGTGGGTGGCAATTAAGGGTAGGGCAGGAAAGCGAGTGAAGCCTGAGCATAGTGACAGCCAACAGTTGGGTACATACAAGGAAAACAATCTGTAAAACTGCAGCAAGTCAGGAGGTAAGACAAATGCTGATAATTATAAAGACAGTAACACAAGCTACTAGATTGCTGTTAACATACACCTAGATTAACTGCAACAAGCAGTACTGCAGTGACTTTGGCTTGAAAGTATCATATAGTAGCTGGAAAAACAACTGAGAAGAGTGGAAGTCCAATCAGGTACTTCAGTGGAATGCAGTTCCTCTTCCCAGATGTTTTACCACCAAAAACAATCAGTGAGGTAGAATGTTTATGGAAACAAAGACAAAGTCTTTGAAATCCAAACACTTGATGTGAGTCACAACATTTACTTGTCATTGGCTTTTATTGCCTTTTCATAGGTAATGTTTACACTGCCAGAGTAAAATATGCTGAAGTGTTAATTTAGCATTACCTTCAGCAGTAAAAGGCGTGTGAGTGTAGGTGGGGTGTCCCTCCAATAGTTTTAACACTGCAGTACAGAACACACCTATGCAGAAGTGAGGGAAAGCAATTGTTTAGTTTTATTCCTGGAAATTGCCTCGTATAGATTTTAACTGAAGGTATTGTTTATTTTGTATTCTTGCAACTGGAGGTGAAATTCATCTGTAGAAGTTCCTTTGGTAGTGTGATTATGTTAACATTTGCAGCAGCAATTGTCAGACGTACTGTGTGCTCAGTGCGCTTACTGCAGTCTGAAGCAGTTGGATGGAGAGGAGTTCACTTGGGGCATGGGATAGAGAAGTCATTTTGAATTTGTTAGTATTTTTAAAAGAGTTTTTAGTAATGTTTTTTATCACATGATGTATGGCTCATGCTAGGTGATTTTATATGTGGTGAAACTATAACTGATTTATATTAGAATTGTAACTGCATATTAATTTAAACTATCATTATATCTTGTACATGTGTATTTTCTTCTATATATCAGTAGAGGAAGTGACATAACTTTAGACTGAGGAAATTCTGAGTAAGACACAGAATGAAAGCACTAAGTCCTCCTTTTGGTGTGTTTACATTTATGATTCTTTAATTTTTTGCTCTAGTTATTCATCTTTATAGGAGAAGATTTGGAAGGAATTTAGGAACATGTCCAGAATGGTTCTTTAACACTTGAGAGGCTCCAGCAGTTGAAATAATAATAATAATAATAATAATAATAATAATAATAATAATAATAATAATAATAATAATAATAATAATAACACACTTATCCTCAACTTTCCTTAGTATTTCTAATAGTTATCTTGTGGGTTAAATGTCATTATCATGAGCAGATGCAGAGAAATCTGTGATAAGATAGATATATGCTGTTCTTTGGAGCTGAACATTGTAACACTACTGACTAAAAAATGATGACACCCTTTTGAAGTAAATAACTCAGAACTAATAGAAATATAATCCTGCTTATCTGTGTCTCCAAAGACTGTATCATATAAGTATTAAAGAAGTCTGAATATGCTGCAAACTTTCTAAGTCAATGTTTGTCCTACTTCTGCTCTGATGGTCTGAAACATTATTTTTTTAAATATGTATCTCTCTCAGTGAATGCCATCTCTACAACCATTGCCATGTCTGTGTTAAGTCATTCCTCATAACCAGGGTTAGAAATTGTTACAATGCAGTCATGATATAGGCAGCAAAGGGGGGGGGGGTATTTTTGTTCCATTTTTGTGATAATAACACTTACCCCATGGCAAATATGCACACTTGAAGATGTGAGGGCCTGCTATGACTTGCATGTACCATGAAGGCTGCCATATAAACGCAACTTGACAGAGCCAAGCTTCCATCCTTGACGCTTAATGTTGCATGCAAGTCCTTCTCTAGCACATACAGGCATTGCAACAGGTCAGACAAAACTGAAATTTCAAAATGTACTTTCACCTAAAATGACAACAGATTGGAATTTTTTTCCAACATTCATTAATTTTGCTTCTAATAGAAATTCCTTTCAGAATGTTGGTTGTTGGTTGATGCACCAATATCATTCACCCTCAGTCTCCTTACCAATGCTAATATTGTTAAATGCTACAGGCCCAATAGCTAGGATATCTCATGGGATATCTCATGTCATAACCCAAATCAATAAACTACTTAGGTCACCTTCCTCTACTTCTGATTTACACATTGATTAATCTCAGTGTAACTCACTCACAAAGTTTTCTCTTGCCTTATGGATAAGGGATCAAAAACTGCCACCTTTGTAACTGGAGGCAGGACTGTTTTGCATAATTTCCCATCTCTTCAATTCCCAAGTCACTGTCTCATATAATATTTTTATTCATGACTCTGCTAAAAATTTGGCAGTTCCAAAATCATACCACTTGGGCAGTAGGTGTCCCAGTAACATGCCTCCTGCTGGTTGGTATTTACCATGCAGAGCCATTATAGCCAATGAAAGGGCAGTTGGTATCCCTTCTCCTGCCTCTAAACATCTCCCTTTGGACCTGTTGCCTCCATCCGTGATTACTTTAAATGAGAGTTTAATGTCTGTCAGTTTAAAGCAGTCTGTGTTCATGGCATGGTAAGCATAGCAAATGGTATTTTTAAGGTCTAAGCCCTTTTCCTATAGTTACCTGAGATCATATCTCCTCAATAATCTCTATCCTTTAGTCTGGCATGTTCTGACACTTTGTTACTGGTTTTGCTAAGTTTTCTCTTAGATTTTTTTCATGTTACTCTAACATCTCTTGTATTCTCCTGCTCTAAACATTTATATCCTTACCTTCCCATGCCTTGAGTTCTAACTTCTTTTGAGTATTGAATCACTCTAAACTTGGACCTCTCATGTCTCTGACAGCCCATCTTGTGTACATTTGCACAAGGTTCATCTGTGAGCTACTTACCAGTTTTTCCTGAATTCTGACGTAAAACTGTATTTGCAGTACTGTACTTGTCAACTGTATAAGCACACAAGACAAATTATGTACACAGTATATATTTATTTTTGCCTCTATCTTCGAATTATACTGCACAACTTGTGATGTTAAACTGTAGGAACATTTTAAGTGCTCATTGTTGAACTGTCATATTTACCAAAGACTCCTGTTTCCCTGGTATCTGTAGTACATCACCAGAACATTAATAACTAGATACTGTGCTAGAATTTAACTCCAATATGTGCTTACTGACAACATTAAGAAAACTGCCCACACCCTGTTGAAATCTGTTAATTGAATTTACTGTAAGCAGGTCAGTGAGGAATTATGTTCCAACAATGTTAGTTTCTGTTCCATTTCTATGTTCTTGTCAGTTATACATTATACACTCTATGCTTTATTTTAAAAACATTGTCAAATAAACAGCAAAGACTACTAAAACATCACCTTGAATGGTAAAGGCTTTCCTCAGTAATTTTACAGTGAATAAGAACTGACCTTATTATGTTGCAAAATATAATACTATTGTTATAAATAATACACAAAATCTCATTGCACATCTAACACTGTGAAATGTCTGAATTAATGCAGTTGGTTAAAGGAAATACAAAGCAGTTTTAAAAATATTTTCCCACTGTAATTTTTTGGAGATGTTTATAGGTAAACACGTTTTTTTCAGGTAAAGCTCTTCTGTACATGCAAGTAGAATTCTCTAAATATGCAAAATTATCTTCTATCCTATATACAGAAGACAGCCACTGTAGTGTATCATGTCTTGGATATTGTGCACGTCTGTGCGTGTGTGCACATGTGTGTGTGTGTGTGTGTGTGTGTGTGTGTGTGTGTGTGTGTGTGTGTGTGTGCACACGCATGTGTGTGTCTGTGTCTCTGTTTACATGTCAGTATCTTGTAAGACCGTTGCAGCTTCACTATTTCTCAGGTATGATGACTAGATGTTATCAGTCAAAGCAGCATACAGATGGTATCAGTGTTGTACAGGAAATTAAAGATGTAATACTACATTATAAGATTTAGAGAAAATATGAAGCTTTCCAAAATGAGTAGATATTGAAAGTTCTGATTATGCTAGAAGGCTGAGCACTTAAAATTCATTGTTTTGATCACTTCATCACTGTCAATAACCTTAATAAATGTTATTTGGGCTTACTCAAAGTACTAATGCCACCGCAAGTGTATACTCATTAGGATGTCTGTTTATTGAAAAGTGTTTTTGCTTGTATTTAAAATAGATCCTTAATTTCAGACTTCATCTCTCATCTATGATCAGCACATCTCCCACCTACCCTCATAAGATAGTGCTAAACAGGTAGTGGGCTTTCAAAGTGCAAAAATCTTCAATCTACAATAAAAAGGGAAATGCTGTAACTCCTACCAATTGAGGAAAATTCGTCCTAAACCTTTAAGAAAACTAAAAGGTCTAGATTTGAAATTAAACTGTTAAAATATAATTTTATTAAGTTTTAGAATTTGTAAAAATAAACAAATAAAGTTGCATATGGGCTTCTTACAGAAACTGAAAAAATAATAAAAAATGAGGCTTAAAAGACAGATGAGACTCAATAGTCTCCTGAAGTCCATTGTAGGATGAAAGAACTCACGGTATGATGTTTGTCATTTATTAAAGTGCTTCTTGTCTGCATTTTATGCTTCGGCTTTTATTCATCCTGACATCTCTGAATTGGGTGGGTTGATCTATGAACCATTTTCATGCCCATCTCAAGCCATTCTTAATAAGAATACATTGAAAATAATAAGCAAAGGTTGTAAGATCAAATTATAACACACACAAATAAGGAAAAATTAACTTATACGAAAAGGGCATCCAGTTTCAAACACTGAAGTCCTAATTCTTCAGTACAACTATGTCGCTTGTCCCTCTAACATAGAAGACAAGTAGGTGGGGTATTTCATTTATCTGCTTTAATACATAGAAACACATCAGGATGGATAGCAGCATCATAAAATATGAACAAACTGGTCAACAGACAGAACTTACATACATACATACTTACATCTCAACAGCTAACAACAAATGGCAGTCAGTCTTGCAAGTGTTCAGTATTTATACACTTGTGCAAGCCCTTGGATAGCTTCTTAAAGGTACATGCGCACACACTGATCTACATCCTCCCTCTTAAAAAGACTGCTCTTTGTAAAAACAACATTAGAGTTAGATATGCATTACTATAGACATTAGAAACAAAACACATTGCTCATGTCCAAGTTGCTTCATATGTGTTACATGGTTTACAGATGCGATCATATCTCATAACATAACAAACTGGACCAAATTTAGCAACAGGGACAGTCTTTAGTGCGCAACTCCTATCAGGAACTTCTGGATTTGTCATTGGTATGGGAATGTCCTCTGGAACTTCCTCTGGAATTGGAACACTGGACAACTCACTCTGAGATAATGAGTCTTTTTCACAGGCTATGTGCTATGGTATAGGCTCAGACTCCGGTATTAAATGTTTCCAATTCTGATTAAAGACTGGTCCTTGTGATTCTACAATGTATGATCTCAGCTCTGGGCAAATACTCTTCATAACACCAATCTGATTATAACCTTTGGACATTTGCATCCTTACCACTTCTCCTTCTTGTAATGGATTGAGCGGTTTGCTGGTTTTATCGAAGTAGGACTTCTGGGTTAAACGCTTCTTCAACAGATTGTTTTTTACTGACCTATTGTTCTTGACACTTGGAACCAGCACTTGACTACTGATTGGCAATGTAGTTCTAGTTTGTCTCGACAGAAGTCTCTGAGCAGGTGAACCAAGATGTTTATCATGAGGAGCATTTCTGAGATTCAAGAGATTCAGGAAAACATCACTATTACTTAGTTTTGATTTCTCTAGTAATCTCTTTGCACTTTAAACTGCACATTCTGCCTAACAATTTGACTGTATGTACTCAGGGCTTCTCGTGACATGAGTAAAGTCCCATTCTCCAGCAAATCTTTTGAACTGCTGGCTTGTAAGCTGCGTGCCATTGTCAGAAATAACTTTGTGTGGACAACCATGCACTGCAAAATGATGCTTTGTCTTAGTAATGACTGTACTGGATGCTAGGTTAGGAAGTAAGTCAATCTTGAACCAAAGAAGTAAGAGTCTACTAGCACCAAATAATGTTGACCATTCCACTCGAAAATATCACTGGCTACTGTTGACCAAGGTAGTTCAGGAATTTGGTTTAGCTGAAGTGGTTCCTTCTGCTGATGTGACTTTGTATTACTACACATGGAACAAGATGAAAGCGCTCTCTCAATGTCTTGGGATACAGAAGGTGAAAATACTAGTCCTCTTGCCTTTCCTTTGATAGAGTTGGCTCCTGGGAGACTATGATGTAAGATAGTAATGTACTCTTGTTGCAAGGACTTTGGAACAATTACTTTTAGACCTTTCATAATGATACCATTGTCAGACAAAATCTCATCTCTGTATGGAAAATAATGTTGCGCTTCTTGAGGTAAACTAGATTGCTATGATGATCATCCTTGATTGATAAAAAGGAGGTTAAGCCTCTGTAAAACTGGATCTGTGGATGAAAAATTTCTCACTTCCGTGACTTCACAATCAAGATTCTCATTCTCATGCTGTTCTGCCATGTTTCTGGGTGATCTGGATAATGTATCAGCAAGACAAAGAAGGTTACCTTTCTTGTAGACAAGATAGAAATTATACTTTTGCAATCTCAGTATCATATGTTGCAGTCAGGTGGGAGCTGAATGCATAGGCTTTCTGAAGATAGTGACTAGAGGTTAGTGGTCTGTTTCAATCTGGATAGGTCTACCATAAACATACTCATGGAACTTCAAACATGCTAACATAATTGCCAAAAGCTCTTTCCCTATCTGGGTGTACTGTATTTCAGTTTGGGTAAGAGTTCTCAATGCATAGACAACAGGTTGATCCTCTTGTAGAATGACTGTACCAAGACCAAATTTTGAAGCATCACAGGAAAGTGTAACTGGTTTGTGAACATCATAATATCTGAGAGTTGGTGGACTACCAATTCTCTGTTTCAGGACTTCAAATGGTCTTTGGTGTTGCTCTAACCAAGACCAGGGTACATCTTTCCGTGTCAGCTCTCTAAGCAGTGCTGAAAGTTGGCTCAAGTTTGGAATGAACTTGCCTAGATAGTTGACCATGCCAAGAAAACATTGCAGGGCTTGAACATTGTCTGAAGCTGGCTGTTTGCTTTGAAGGGTCTGGTCATAGGCCTGTACTAATAAATAAATGACCAACATAAGTAACTTCTTATAGCCTGAATTTGCATTTGTGTGAACTGAGCTTAAGATTCGCTTGAAGTGCCCTTTCTAGAACTTTTCTGATGTTTCTGGCATGTTCAGCTTCATCATGACCTCTTACTAGTATGTTGTCTACTATAATAGCACTAGGATACCTATAAAAGTTGCTCCATTGCACGTTGAAAGACTTGATTTGCAGAATTTATCCTAAATGGCATTTTCAAAAATCTGTTCCTGCCAGAGTATTGAATGTAGTGAGCAATGATAATTTTTTTGTCAAGTTGAATTTGCCAAAACAGACTCTTTGCATCTAAGACAGAAAAAAAAAACAGTGGCATTTGGCATCAAGGCTGCAACTTCTTTGACTATGCACATTTGACGATGAGGTCTTTTTAGTTCCTTGTTCAAATCTCGTGGGTCAATACATACTTTGATATCATCTGAGCTTTTCTTATGTGCTACCACCATGGAAGATACCCATTCAATTAGAGTTTCATCTGGACAAATCACACCTTGTCATACCATCTTATCTAACTTGGTTTTTTCTCCATCTTGCATGTCTATTGGAACTTTTCATGCTGGCCTAATAACTGGACTGACCTCTATGTCTAACTTCATGGTATACACAACTGGAAGTTTGCCTAGTTTGTCTTTGAAAAGATCAGCATAGGTACAAAAAAATGCACTGGGCAATATTAGAGTAGTGGTATTTTAAGCTAGCTTAGTGGACTTCCTTATTAAATGAAAGCAGTCCCATTTTCAAACTGTCTCTGCACACTAATAATGACTGGAAGTGCATCTTGACCATATAAAATAGCAAGTCGTAACATCTTCCAGCAGAGTAACATGAAAGAACTACTGAGCCTTCAGTTTGAATTTCTTCACCTCCATAAGCAACAAGCTTCACACACCTTGCCAAAGCAAGCCTTTCACCTTTAAACACTCTAGCAAATGTTTCTGCTATCATTACATTGCACTTGGAACCTGTGTCAACTTTGAACTCTGTGGGTTTGCCATTTATCTGAACAGTACAAAATACTTCATTCTTTGCCCTTAAATGAACTGCATTAACTGTTTGATGAAGCACTGATACACCATCAACATAAAGCGTGGGGTTGCAGCTTTCTAATTGGGCACTCATTCTTAAAATGTTCATTTTTAATAAAAGAATGTGGGCCTTTTGATTTACAAAACCTTTTGAAATTATTCAATTTATTGCATTTGTGGCATTGCTGACCAAAAGCTAAATATTTTTCCACAATTAAGACAGTTGGCAATGAAACTAGGTTGGGGCCCATGATTTGAGTTTGCTGACTCACTCTTATGGTTCACTGAGACTGTGCGAACTCTGAAATTTGCTGGAAAGTTCTGTGGTTTACCAGTGAGTGTTGCAGGGGCTGCAGTTGCTGGCATATGCTTGGGCCTTTTTCTGTTGACTATGTGCTACATACTATCAACATGAGATTTGTCACTGTGCCTTCTAGAGCTGTTCTAATTTGTAAGCATATCTGTGTGCTTTTCTGTGAGCTCATATAGCTGATAAATCTCAATGGCCTTATTCAAAGTTAAATCACTGTCACAAAGTAAAATCTTTCTCACCTTTAATACCACACAAGCCTGTCCTTTATCATCTCATCCCTTAAATCACCAAATCTACAATTTTTAGCCTTATTCCTCAAATCAGTTATATATGCTGCAAAAGTTTCAACTGGCTTTTGATCCCTTGTGTAAAATAAGTGCCTTTTGTTTGTAACGTTTGTCTGAGGGTTACACATTTCTGTAAATTTACATTTCAAGCACTCAGTGTCCTCCCTTGAATCAGCCTGTACAACAATATGATAGTTCCCCCTCTCCTGTATAGATAGCAGGTACATACACTTAAATCACCAAATCTACAATTTTTAGCCTTATTCCTCAAATCAGTTATATATGCTGCAAAAGTTTCAACAGGCTTTTGATCCCTTGTATAAAATAAGTGCCTTTCCTTTCTAACGTTTGAGGGTTACACATTTCTGTAAATTTAAATTTCAAGCAATCAGTGTCCTCCCTTGAATCAGCCTGTACAACAATATGATAGTTCCCCCTCTCCTGTATAGATAGCAGGTACATACACAATTGAGCGTTCCCTTTTTATGGCTTCTGACCCAGCTAAATTAAGTAGAATAAATGCCTTTGTACAGTCATCTTTATCAGAAAATGCAGCCTGCATGAAAATGTCATATTCTTGCTCACTCTTTAGTTCTCAGTAATATTACTGTCAAACACAAGTGCACTGGGTTTCTGAAATCCATCTCCCATACCCACAAAGTATGTACAAACACACTGAAAATATGTCCTTTGTAATTATGTATGAACAAACTGTGAGCTTGTAATAACATTCAAATGCACAATAAACTCTTTGAAATACTGTACTTTGCAAAATATGGTCTGAAATGGTGGTATTCTGTGAAATATGCCCTGTAATGGCTGTACTTTGCAAAATAGCTTTACTGTAACACTGCACCAACATGCAAACACTTTACTCACTTCTGAGAACTTGAATATCTTTGCTTAATATGAAAATATGTGCATTGTGAAAATGCAGTTGTTTCCCTTTATTTTATTCATTTTATGCAATTCAGACTATTTCAAACATTTTCCCTAGTAATTAGAATATTTTTATCACTATCATACATATTGGTTTATTCTGTATGCATCATATTTTGTGAATAAGAAATAGCGTTGAACAAGTTTTAATATCTAAAATTCATTTTTGACCTGTTTTGTGAAGTATGCACATTTTAGGGACGATTCACTGCTGTATATTCACCAGTTCCAAACAAGTGCCTTAAGTCATTTTCCCCATGCTGGCTTTAACTTCATGCTCTTTAGACATGAAGCTTCTAATACCATGTCACTCCTTCTTCTCTAACATAGAAGACAAGCAGGCGGGGTATTTTGTTTAGATGCTTTAACTCATAGAAACACATCAGGATGGATAGCAGCATCATAAAATATGAACGAATTGGTTAACAGACAGACCTTACATGCATACATGCTTACATCTCAACAGCTTACTACAGCATGGCAGTCAGACTTGCATGTGCTCAGTATTTATACACTTGTGCAAGCCCTTGGATAGCTCCTTAAAGGTACATACACACACATTGATCTATAAGCTATAACTAGTATACTGACTGAGACCTAAACACTTGCACGTAAATAGAAAGGTATGTGAGATGTTGGTCAATGAAGAAAATAGGAGGCTGCACATCTAAATAACACAAAGATAAGAGTGTAGTAGGTCTAGAGAGGACAAGCAGAATGGGGTGGGTGAAAGGTTATGAGAGGTTAGTCATGCTATCAAGAACAGTAGAAATGAGAATTTTCCAACTGGTAGTAGAGGTAGGTGTGCCTTGAGTATATAAAAAAAGTGTTGCAAATTTCTGATGGAGTGGACCTCCCTAAGGAAAATTCCACTTTATTGAAGGACTATTCTGTGGACGTCAGAGTAAATGGGAGCCTTAGCAGTATGACAGAGAGCAACACTTCAGATGTAAGGGTAAAGGTTAATGCTGATAGCAACCAAGGGAGACAGAAATCTGGGCTGTGCAGTTTGTAAAAAGGCAAAAAGGAAATTGGCATGTTTCATAATCAGTAGAGTACTCAAACAGGAAAACAAAGAGGGTCTGAATGGATAGATGATAAAATCAGCAAGCAAAGGAGAGCAGTATTGATGGACTGAATTCATCCTCAAGTATTGGTGAATACCTTCATGAGGTGGACCCTATATTTACAAAATCTTACCTAGACGACACCGCTATAGAGATTGAATTTTATATAGCATATATCAATGACAGAAGTATGATAAAAAATAGAAAAGGCAACTGGATGCACAAATCACAGGATAAAAAAATGTCCAATCCTGGTAGGCACGCTGGTGCCACCACTAGATAAAATGACAGTGCAGAATCCTAAAGACATGGAAACATTCCTACAATGGGGTTAGGCCAGGCTCAGGGGGATGATGGCTCCCTCTTGTAGAAGGAAGTAGTAGTCCACAAAAATCACAAAAACTGGCAGGTCAAAAAAGAGCCATAAAGCTGATTGATTGGATTTTGAGGATGAGAAAGAAATCATGTATTGTTACTGTTATGCAAAAAGACCAGAGTTTCCAGACAAAATATATACAAAAAAGATTAAGAGAGAAATTAGAGGAAAAAAATACTTGCACAAGAAAAGTTGTCAAAAGCTTCAAATGTAAATGTGTGTTCATTAGTACAACAGATTAATGAAAAACATTATATAGACCAAGACACCTTGGGACACTTGGAAAAAGAAGCAAATGAGGTAAAGCAAAAACATAAAGAACAAAATCTAGAGATTTTTGAATGGTATAAAAAATATGGACATGGGAAAGAAATCTGATATGGTGCAATATTTAAGCGAAGGAGAAAGCCAAATTAATTAATGCAAAAAAGCAGCTCCAAAGACATTCAAAGTGAAATACAGACAAAGGCACACAGATATGGAAAATTTCACAATGCAAAAAATAAGATCACAAAGAGGGAATGTAGAAGGGAAGATTAGTATAGTAGAAGTTGAAAAAATAGATACTGAAGTTGTGGAATACCTGCAAAACTAAGGATTTAGTGTAGAAAGTCTAACACAAGTTGTTATAGCATGATGGAACAATAAGTCTCCCAAGTAAGGAGAGCCAGAAAGGGCAGGAGACATCTGAAGAAGAAATATGGACATGGGAAAGAAAAAGAGATTTAATATAGTGCAATATTTATGCAAAAGAGAAAGCAAAACTAATCAATACAAAAATACAAATACAAAAAAATGCAAATACAAAAAAGCAGCACCAATGATATTTGAAGAGAAATACATGCAAAGGCATCCAGATATGGAAAATCTTACAATACGAAAAATAAGAAAACAAAGGATGAAAGTAGAAAAGAGGATTAGTAATGGATAAGTTACATACATAGAAACTGAAGTTATGGATTATCTGTGAAGTGAAGGATTTAGTGTAAAAATCTAACCCTGATAACATCACAGCATGATAGAATAATGACTCCCCAAATAAAGGAAAAACCAGTGGAGCAGGAAGCATCTGATTAGTTGCCATAAGAAGATACTTTGGAGCCTACAGCAGGAAATCAGTACAAAAGCTAATTTGGAATGGCACAGCAAGGGAAGTAGTAGGAAACCTGGCAACTCTGATGCGGTCAATGTTGAGCGCAGTGAATGAAACCGGAAGAGCAATGAATGATACAGGGTGAAGCTGAAGAAAATATGGCACAGGAAGATTTTCTGGAACTTTCTGTAGAATGCCCACAGGAACTGGAAAACAAAGAATGTGCCCTTAGTCTAGAAGAAATATCCTAAGAGAAGAACTGATTAATTTAATAAAGATGGATAGACATGTTAAGATCAATAAAGGAATTACACTATGGAAAAGTCAGTAAGACCCCAAAATGTTAGAAACTTGATAAAACAAATTGAACACAGTAATCAAGACTATGAGAAGTAAATAGGATATATTACTGTATAGCTAAATTAATAGCAGATAAAGTCTTACCACAAAAACACAAGATAGTAAGGGGAAGAAAGGGGAGAAATCAAATGTCATCATGGAAGTATCAAATAGAGAGAACTATGAAGCTATTAAGACAAGAAGTGTCACTCTTAGAAGAGTACAAAATAGGAAACAGATCAACAAAAAGAATCAGAAAAATAGATGTGATAAAAACAATGTGCTGTATCAGAACAGACCAGGATCTATTGTATATTGCTGCAAATAATAAACCAAGGATATCAGCACAAGCAGAAAATCTTAAAAGACATGGAGATACATATTAAGGGAAAGTATAAAATAAGCAGTTTATTGCTAATCCAAAATGATTTTACAGAGAACTGGAAAACAAAGAAAAAGGAATAGAAACACCACCAAAAAAAAAAAAAAAAAAACAAGAACTAGACACATTTTGGATAAATATCTATGAACATCATGTAGAACTTAACAAAGATGCTGAATGGATAGAAGAATTAAATGAAATAATAAGAAATTCAAATGTACAGGATATAAAATGGGATGAAGTAACAGCCAGTGAAATTGAAACAAAATTAAGAAAAGCTCCTAAATAGAAAACCCCAGGTCTAAAAAGTACTGGCTGAAAGTATTAACATCTTTACATGAAGATTTGGCCATGGGTAAGAACTATTTATAAGCACACCCCAAACTTGTGCATATAACAACAGGAAACATGATACTCCTCCTTAAGAGTGAACCTGCAAGATATCTTAAAAAACTATTGACCAATAACTTGCCTTCCAATGATGTATAAACTATACACTGGAATTGACGCTGACAGAGTTATAGTTATTTCAATGAAAACTCAATCATGGCACTAGAACAAAAGGGTAATAAAAAAAAGTCATATGGAACAAAGGATCATTTGTCATTAAATAAAGTCATAATGGAGAATTGTAAAAATAGGAAGAAAAATAATAGGAAGAATAAAATAATAAAAATAAAATAAATCTAAGTATGGCATGAATAGATTAGAAAAAAGCATGTGGCAGCATCCCACATTCAAGGATAATAGAACACTTACAAATGTATAAGATACACCTTACATTGATCAGTTACATTATAGTGACCATGAAACAGTGGCAAACCATTTTGCAGCTAAGCCATGATAAAGGAAAATTATTATCCCAAGGATAAAAATTTAAAAGGGGATATTCCAAGGTGACTCTTCATCACCACCGCTCTTTTGTCTTGCCTTAACTCATTAAGTTGTCTACTTCATAGATTAGGTCATGGGTACAATTTGGCTCCCAGGTGGCTCCCAGAAAACAATGTGTAAAGACTTCTTATCTTTTTTTTTTTTTTTTTGTCACACCAACCACCTGCATGTCCTCTCTCACCACATCCATAAACCTTATCTTAGGCTTTCCTCTTTTCCTCTTACCTGGTAGCTTCATCCTTAGCATCTTTTTCCTCAATATACTCTGCACCCCTCCTCAGCACATGTCCAAACCAATGCAATCTTGCCTCTCTGGCTTTGTCTCCAAACCTTCCAACCTGGGCTGACCCTCTAATATACTTATTCCTAATCCTGTCCACCCTCATCACACCCAGTGCAAATCTTAACACCTTTAACTCTGCCACGTCCAGCTCTGACTCCTGCCTTTTTGTCAGTGCCACTGTCTCCAACCCATATAACATAGCTGGTCTCACTACCCTCTTGTAGACCTTCCCTTTCACTCTTACTGGTACTCGTCTGTCACAAATCACTCCTGACACTCTTCTCCACCCACTCCATCCTGCCTGTACTCTCTTCTTCACCTCTCTTCCACACTCATCATTACTCTGAACTGTTGATCCCAAGTATTTAAACTCATCCACCTTTGCCACCTCTACTCCCTGCATCCTCATCATTCCTCTATCCTCCCTCTCATTCACAACATATATTCTGACAGTCGTGGGTCTATAACCATAAAAATAATCTAACAAATTCTTATCTATCATTTTCTCTAGATACAACTTGTTCAATGAACGTGTGATAACAAACTTCATGGACTCAACGCTTTTTTGATTAATAGTCAAATAAAACTTCCTATCTCCTAGCATATTGTTCATAGCTTCATTATACCAAATGGTGTTCATTATAACAACTGGTCCCCCCTTGTCTACACGTTTAATTACAATCTTGTCATTTTCTTCTAACGTTTTCAAAGCACTGTATTCATCCTCACTTAAACTGTAATGCATTTTACATTTCTTGCACTCATTGTAAATACTATACATTTCATCGACATAGCTTCTCAAATCCACTAATCAAAGGATTTAACACAGGTACAAAAATACTTGTTTTTTTTTAAAAAACCCAGCTTTATTATAAACATGGTTCTCAGACATTGCATGTTCATCCTTATACATAAGATTTAACATTAGATTCTTTACAAACAGTTTAACATCAAATATAACTTCAGTGAAGTCTGAAGTTTGCCTAGGAATAAATGAAAGTCCTTTTGTAAAATGTTTCTTTCACACTCTGTAAGCTGATATGCAGAAAGATTTAAAATGAAGTAATTGAAAATAACATCAGTCAGCTTACTGGTTTCTTTATACTGGGCACACTCAAGTGGGTCTCTCCTTGTGTCCTTTTGTTTCTGCTGTGACACCTTGAATGAGTGTGCTGCTTTTACAGCTTCCATTCCTTGCAAGGTAAAGGGAATGGAAGCTTCTGCTGGACTAAAGGGTGTCATGTGCCATTGGCTTTTGAGGTACTAGAGCTTTCTGTTAATTCTTCTTGCAGTGGGGAATCTAACTTCCCATTTGAATGTATTTGTGCTGTTACTTGAAAAGTTTTTCTGCGTGCTCCCAGGTCATTGCCTTCAGTAGTGGTAACAGCTACATTTATGGTAGGTGATGTCAATGCTTGTGTGAATGTATGTTCCAGCCTCTGACTGGCTGGATTATTGGTAACCACAGAAACTGGAGCTGGAAGATCAGTGGGTCTGTCAGAATCACAGTTAAACTGTGGAAATACTCCCAAAGTAGAATTCTGTCCCCGGGATTCATTAAACCCTACATGGAGTGTAGGAAGAGTGCAGCAGCTGCTGCACGGAACATGGCCTCCAAGTGAGTCTGCAAAGGGCTCCTGGGGCATTCACAAGTGCTCTTACACTATTCCGGCACAGACACCACTGCCTAATGCTAATTTCCTCATTTGCTGGTGAAAACCATGCAAATGAGATGAATTAGTGATTCAGCATGCAGGCAGGCATTCCTGCAGGAGTAGTTTAACCTGCAGAAATGTATTCAGTTACTAGCTGAATACATTTCTACAAATAAGAAAATGGAGTCATGACAGCTAGAAAGAAAGCATGTATTATATTTAGTAGGCATGCCATTGGCCATATATTTAATACATACACATATATATATATATATATATATATATATATATATATAAAGTAGTTTAATTGTTTAGATAAAACTTTTTTTTGGACGATCTCAGCCATTTAAGCATAGGGCAGTGGCGTACAAACGGGATCATGCTGAAAATAAAAAAAGAGGGGAAAATCAATTTTTACAGAAATCTGTATTTTGCCATTATACTCAATGGCATGCAGAATGAAAACAATACCAGGGAATAGTGGTTGCTAAGGGGAAAGGCCCAGCCTAAGTGTGGCAACCATGGAGTAAGGCAGTGGTGTATGCAAATGATGGGATTTATACGGAATTACTAATGTCTTCTAAGTGTCAAACTGCACCTAACCGTGTAGCTGCTCTAACACCACTGTGTAGACAGGATCAGCAGCTAACATGAAAAATATGTGTGTCATGCTTGCTGTAAGCACATTGGAGCTCAGTGTTCCATGTTTGCCCTTAGCTAAGCACAGCTAAGGAAGGGTGTGTGTCTATGGCTGTATTGTCTTATTCCATGAAATGCAGAGAGTGTTTGTGTCCAGGGTGGGCCAGTTCTGCTTAAACATGTTTAATTTAGCTAAATGGGAGTGCGTGGTGTGCACCGGGTCTAAAAAAAAAAAAAAAAAAAAACCCAGGGAATAGCAGAACTTTACATTTGAGCACCAGGAATGTGCTGCATGCATCAGGGCTTAAACTGAGAGGAACTGGGAAGGGGAAACAGCAGAAGGAAGGCAATCAAGGCAATAGCTGGCAGATGGAATGTATCAGAATCAGCCAATCACACAGGCAGCAGCCCAGCACACTACTATAAGCTATGCAAACACCTTGCAGTCTGTTTATTCCCACAAACTCTACACCACTGGTGTACACATTCGGGGGAATTTTAAACTGACAAAAATAACAAAACATGTTATGGGCTGCTGTTGCTTTGATTTATCAGTATGTGCTAGAGACTGAGGGTGGTGAGGAGAATAATGCTGAGAAGCAACTCAGAGCAAGGAGGAGGAGAAGAGTGTTCAGACCCAGGGTTATCAGTGGCTACATGATCTGGAGATAGAAGAGCACTGCAGGGTGGACAGGGACACACTTCAGCAACTTGTGGAGCTGTGCTGCCCTCGCCTCAGACCCAGAACCAACAGAGGGGAGCCCATCCCAGTGGATACCAAGGTATGTGTAGCCTTAAGAATACTAGCTACAGGTATGTTCCAAAGACCAACTGGGGATATCATGGGGGTCTTACAGGCATCTGCATCCAGGATACTCCACCAGTTCCTGGATTCCATGCAACCGCATGCCGCTGAGCACATTTACTTCCCCAGCACCCATGAGGAGAGGACCAGCAATATGTGTCTCTTCCACTCTGTAGTGGAATACCAGAGGTACTGGGTGCCATAGACTGCATGCACATCCACATCAAAGCACCACCCAGTGACCAAGGTAGGGTCTACCTAAACTGCAAGGGGTTCCACTCCATCAACTGCCAGGTCATGTGTGATGCCAAGGGCATTATCATGAATGTGTGAGCTGGCAGCCCTGAGAGCTATCACTACTCTCATATCTGGCATTCATCACAGCTGTACTGGGTGTTTCCCACTGGGGACATCCCATATGGCCATCTGGTGGGGGATGCTGGCTATGCACTGCAGCCATGGCTGATGACACCCATCATGTGTGTGATGCACACACACCCACACAAGAATGCCATAATGAAGCACACGCACAAACCAGGATCATTATAGAGCATGAGTTTGTCATGGTTAGGTCATGGTTCTGCTGCCTTGACATAGCTGGTGGAGCCTTGCAGTACTCTCCTGACACATGTGCACACATATTCATAGTATGTGCCATGCTACACAATATGATCCTGTGGAAACAGCTGCAGCAAGAACAAAATGGGGAAGGGCCACACAGCCTCCCCACCATTGTCAAGGTCTCCACAGGCACAGTGGGACTTGGAAAAGAAACATCCTGAGCTTGCCCCTGTAGGCAGACAGAGGCATGCCTAGTATGCCCTGTCCTTGGCAAAGAGGCAAAACATAGCATGTACACTGATACTGTAGAACCCGAGGGACTGATCTGTCTCTCTGACTTGTACACACAGTAAAATGAATGCCAAACATTGCACCACATATACCCTACCATGTATAGGCAGTGTACTGTGTACATTTGACATAGTCAGCCCTCAAGAACCATCCTCACAATAGCCTCAGGCACAAACAAAATTAATGAGTGGAGTGGAATGTTCTGATAGCATATCTATGGCATTGATTCAAGCATGCAAGGGAATGGGGTAGCTTACTGGGATAGCAGCAGACAACTGACAGCTCTGTGGGACAGCAGAAAGTGTATTCCCAGTACTGGCCTACCCATACCATGCAGTACCTCCCTAGTTGACAAATACCACTGCAGTATATATGGTGAGCCAAATAACTGGGGGGTCATAGGTCACATGCATGGATGTCAAAGTGGGGGTCCATTACCCACCACCAGCCTCACCCAGCAGATCAGCTGTAGAAAAACATACAGAAATGCCTGGCAAAGGCCCCCATATGGTGACATCCATGAAATCCCCACATACAGACTTTTACACAGTGTTATCACATCAGGTCTGGCAGTGGCAATATGGCTTTGAATGGTAAGAAATCTGAAACAACAAATGTCTATGCCAGAACAATCTGACCTGTGGTTGATACTGTTATGCCTGTAGTTTGAAAGATAAGGCACACCACTATGCTAAATGGGACCAAAATGTTAAGCAAATATCAGCACAGTCTCTGCAAATGTATATTGTGTACAGATGTGTCACCCCCATAGTCCCATAGAAATGCAGTAACATGTCTCTAGCCTTAAGCAGCATCCAGCCATCAGCTAGGGTGATGGCTCAACACAAACAGAAAGCAATTGTCCGTAACACCCACAGTCAACTTACGGGTGCCATCCCAGGGTTGTCCACTGCTGGCAGCCTGGGAATTTTTGATCATCAGAATGCACTGCCTTGCTACAGATGGCCTGCATCTGTCACACCTGGCCTACAGGCCTGTGGCAAATGTCCATGCCCTACCCACAGTGCCCTGTTAGGGAGTGTCCTGGGGTCCATACCACCAACATAACACAATCTACAAACTACAAAGAAAGGCCATGCTGCTAACTTCTAGGAGAAAACCTGCCAGTGTCAGAGAGCCAGAAATCTGGACAAAGTCATGAATAATGGGGTTAAAAAGGACCAAAGAGGACACCTTTGAAATACTGCTCTAATAATGTAATATAGTTGATGGAGTGATTGTAGTAGCATGGAATGCCTGATGGGTACAAAGTCAGAAACTGCAATGTCAACTGTCAGTAATATCTGACTTCAACCCTGAGTGATTTGCAAAACACTTTTCTTGAAAAACACACTCATTTGCGTAACCAACAAGATATATGAGTCATGAATGTGGACATTCTGTGATACTCTGTACAGTCAACAGGCAGGGCTATGTGTCTAAACATGGGAATGAACACATTGCAGACAGTCCTAACCCTGGAAGATGGTGACATGTTTGCACCCACAGAACCCTGGCCCATAGCCATGAGGAGTAACTCACCCTTCCCTGATCATTCATCCTATGCAACATCCTGACCCCAAAATCTGGCCAGCCGAGCACAATGAGGTGGGCCATACATATATTTCAGACAAACACACACCTCCAGGCTAGTCAAACTGTCTGACACACACAAGACCCTCCAAGTGCAGTCAACCTTTGAGCAGACCCCTATGCAAAGCACTGGTAGCTATAGGCAAACATATCTGACCCAGGACACCCCCCTCCATATCTTATCCCCTACAAATCCATCTAGAGTCTGCTTGTCACCCTGATCCTGTCTAACTTATATTACCCAACTGTGGACTGAAAATCAGACCAGGCCAGAACAGAAATGCACAGATATTCCACCATTGTAATACATCACCAAGGTGCTCGACCATTTCCACAGCTCCAGCAGTCAATTGCTCATAGGCACACCTCTCAACAGGCTGGATTGTGCAAGAATGCATCGCATTTGGTCCATAATTTTTGTTTGTGCATCATCCATCCTGTATTCCTTTGGTAAATCACTGTGATGATCTGAGGAGGTATGGCACAAGGTGGAACAATACATGACAGTGTCAAATAGCATATATGTCAGAGGTCTGCTAAAACATGCCCTGTAACCCTAGCAACCTATACATTACTGAGAGAAATAGTCACAATCACCGTATGACACATTGTTCTCCCATCTAGATAGGCTAACTCCAGATATCCTGCACAAACAATTTGAGAAGTATGGCTGTAGCACAAAACAAACCAGACTGGAGTACAACAATCCCTGGAATGAAGTTCCACATGTACTAAAGAAGGTCACACTGGGCATGCTCATACACTTATAGAAATGTCAGTAGAAACTAGGAATGAACAGGCCTTCTCCACCCAATGCACTTCCCATTGCCCTACTTTAGCAATCCTGAAGATGCCTGTCACCATAGAAGTCCCTTTTGTCAGGCCTCAGCTCTATAAGCTCTGTGGCACATGCGATAACTGTGGAACACTATAGTGAAAATAAGTAATTAGGTAGGAGTTCTAATCTCAGTCCTGGCAAATGGAAAAATCTGTGTGTCTGTTTACAAGTAAAAGCTTCTGTGTCCATTCATACCCAGTACACTTCCCCTTTCCCACTTTAACAGTCACCCTAGAAGTCCCTTTTGTCAGGCCTCAACCCCATAACCTCTGTGGCACATGCGATAACTGCATAAAACAATAGTACAAATAACTAGTGAGGTAGGAATTCTAATCTCAGTCTTAGCAAATGTCAAAGTGTGTGTGTGTGTGTGTGTGTGTGTGTGTGTGTGTGTGTGTGTGTGTGTGTGTGTGTGTGTGTGTGTGTGTGTGTATGTATGTGTGTGTGTGTGTGTGTGTGTGTGTGCGTGTGTGTGTGTGTGTGTGTGTGTGTGTTTGTGTGTTTATAGCCTAAAGCTTTTGGGTCCATTCAAACTCAGTATATTTCCCCTTCCCCACTTTAGCAGCCCTGCAGATATCAGTCACCTTAGAGTGATTGTAGTAGCATGGAATGTCTGATGGGTACAAAGTCAGAAACTGCAATGCCAACTGTCAGTAATATCTGACTTCAACCCTGCCCAACTAATCCTTGGATATCACTCCCCACAAAGGAATCATACACAAACACACTCAACGTAGGCAGCCACACCTACATCAGTAGGTGGTCTGCAAACTGACTAACAGATAGAACCCACAGTGTGAAAGCAGTGGACTCCATGTCAGACTGGTGAACAGTCATGAGTGGAGTCCCACAGGTTCTGGACCTGGGTTCCCTCATGTTTGGAATCCACAACTCTGAATACCAGCCCAATACAAAGGCGCCCTGGCTGACAATGTATGCAGATAACTACAAGGTGGATGCTATTATTACCCCCCCATGTGAGGTTGACATCCTTCACAAAGGCCTCTCTGAGACCTATGACTGTTGTCGGAACCCTGGACATATGCGCAATGCCAGATGATGTGCCGCCATCCCCTTGGGTATGACATGGCTCCATAAAGTAAAACATTGATGGTAGTCCACTGAACACTGATGTTGGTATAATGGAATTGGGAACACAAGTTGAGAGTGAGCTCAATGGTGACCACTACAGTGTCACTGTCTTCCGAAAGTCCTTCCATGTGTCACTTCTCCTTACTCAGGGTGTTGAATCCGGGAAGTAAAAGGGCAGTGTTTCCCTGTACACTCCCCTCAATAGGTCAATCAATGTATACTATGGCCCATTTGCCATGTACTCCACTGGACACCAGCAACAACAGGAGAGACTGCAAATGTACTTCACAAAGAGGATCTTAGGTACTACACACTTGCCCCATATGGACAGACTCCAACAACTGCAATGAATCTCTGTCTCATATTGGCTACTTAGGTGTCATCTCTGCCTAACATACACAGCCATGTCTGACCCAACCCTTTCAGGAATGCTACATCCGAGGAAACCAATCTGTCTGCACATCATGCCCCAGATACCTCAACCCCTCCTCACAATCAATAGGACATGCTGGAGGAACAGGTTCACAACCCAGAGACTGGCCACACTATGAAATAGATACTACATACATGACATACATGTCAAGCTGAGCACATCACTGGCCCTCTACAAGAGAAATCAGGAGGAGTGGATGGGAAATCACTCCAGTGACTATACTCAGTAGACACACTGGGGAGTACCATCAGGTGGTATGATGCCTGTGTATTCCCATGGGCTAGTCTTGTAAAGCCTCCATGGTCATTTGCCATGTACATACCTATGACCCTTTGAACCCATGGATCTCAGTACTGTAAAATGTGTGTGTGTGTGTGTGTGTGTGTGTGTGTGTGTGTGTGTGTGTGTGTGTGTGTGTGTGTGTGTGTGTGTCTGTGTGTGTGTGTGTGTGTGTGTGTGTGTGTGTGTGTGTGTGTGTGTGTGTGTGTGAGTGTGTGTGTATGTGTGTGTGTGTGTGTGTGTGTGTGCATTAATGTGTCTGAAAGTATCTGTGAGTGTGCAAACATGTGGGTGAAAGTAGTTGGTGGCCGATCTCAACCAGTGCAATTAACATTGCCATACCTTACAAGTGCTGTAGATGTCATTTACTATATAGGTACCTTGGGACAATCCACAACCTATAAGCTTTGTGGTGTGTGTGGTAACTGCATAACACTATAATACCAATAGCTACATAGCTAGGGGTTCTAATATCAGTCCTGGCAAATGTGTGTGTGTATTATTGTAAATGTGTATATGTATAGGTTACAGTATTTTGTGGCCTTTGTCACCCAGTGCATCACCCATTGTCACAATTTACAAGGCCTGGTGATGTCCCTCAAATTAGAAGTATGTTTGGACAAGTGTCACTTCATAACCTCCATGGTGCGTGCCATAAATGTGTAACTATGTAGTAACAATAAATAGATAGGTAGGGGTTCTGCCAAATGCTCAAGCACAGATATTCCATGATTGAGGAGTGCCAAGGTCTCCCCCCACCATCTATCCATGAGCCCAGTATGCTCAAAGATGGCTGCAGTAAGTTCATATTGCCATGGACACCAGGGATGTGTTCATCCATGACCCTGCATGCCTGTGCCCTATGACAGCCTAAAAATACATCTGGTGATTGCTGCCATGGCACTTGCAACAGGGGCATGACAGGATACAATCCTCCTCTGGGCACCCCTGCCCATCTGTCTGTGTGGGACCTCCCCAGCACTCTGGCTATGGCTAGTGCCTGCACCCTCACTTTCCATAGTCACCACAGTAGCCTGTTCCATGCCACTGCCCGCCAACTCTTCATTATCTGTAGCCACTGGTGACAGGGTATGTGTGGACATTGTGACTGTGTGTGGGGATGGGGTTGACAACAGTGGGATGCCAACCGATGGCACAGTATCAGCCCCTGACAACCCCACCTGTGCCTCAATATGAGTATCATTATGGCCAGATTCTGCAGAGACACTAACAGCAGTATGAGAGTGTGTGGGACTGCAACCACTATGTCCACCTGTGAGGGAAAAACAACACATGTAAATCACTACTGGCACCATAAGGTTTGCTGGTACACATGCACACATGTGAGGTGCCTCAAAGGCATTACACAGAGCTCACATTAGCTGAATGGGGGCATTCACGACAGACACTCAGACAATAACATACACACTCTGAACAGACCCTCAGCATCATGCAGTACAACCCTTTCCAATTACAGTTACTACTAATATACACCTCTGGGATATGTGAGTGATGTTAGTAGGTGATGGCCCTTCACCTAGCACACACTGCACCCTATGTAAATTATTGCTGTTCACCTGTACAACACTGTGGAAACTCCTACAGAACAAACCTCACAACGGTACAGGGTTTTGCTGAATGTCTACATGTGTGGCTTATATGTTTGGTCTGTTCCTTATAACTCCTGTGTTTGTCTGATACATTACAGAGTTGGTCTGTGAAATGGTGCCACTAAGTAATGTACTAATTGGAAGTGCAGACTGCATAGCCTGCAATACATGCATTTTAAAACAAAGCCAGTTACTCAAATGACTTCCCAAGCTTACAGTGGATATAATATGTGTATACATGTTAACATGACAGGTTTTCATGATATATCACGAGACCTCAAAAATCAGGTCATAACATTTCCTTCATTTCATATGACATATAACATATAATATGTGCAATCCAACTGAACAACATACACATCAGTTACAGGTAACATCTGGTAACTGAAATAGGTACAATAGGCTGGTTGCATGAGTGTGCACACCCTTAAATTAATACTCTGTTAAAGCAACTTTTTATTTAATCATAGCATGCAGTCTTCTTGGGAAGGTGTCTATCAGCATGGCACATCTTGACTTGCCAATGTTTGCACACTCTCCCTTGAAAAACACATCCAACTATGTCAGATTGCAAGGGCATCCCCTGTGCATTGCCCTTTTCAGGTCGCCCTGCATATATCCTATTGGACATAGGTGTGGGTTCTGACTCGGCCAGTGCAGAATGTTACATGTGCTCTGGTGAAGCCATCCTTTTGTTGATATGGTTTGGGCCATTGTTGTGTGGAAAGGTGGAATTTGTCACCATCCACAGCTATGTGGCATACACCAGAACGTTTTGGAGCCACAAGGGTCCAGTGTTTGGAACTGTTCACAATCCCCTCTGACTTGGTTACAGACCCAGTTCCAGCTTGTGAACAGCAACCACAAAGCAGGACACTGCCATCCCCATGCTTCACCGTGGAGATGGTGTTGTTGTGGTGATGTGCAGTGGTGATATTGTGCCAAACACACCTGTCAGAATTGTGGCCAATGAGTGCAACGGTGGTCCCATATTACCATAACACATTTTCCCACTTGCTTTTTGGAGACCTGATGTATTATTTTTAGACTTTCACCAGGCCTGGATATTGTTTGGTGTGAGAAACTTCTGCAATCTTCCAACCCTACCCTATAGGCAGGACATGTGGAGACCATGGAAGGTTGTTGTGACATATAGTACACACCCAGTACATGCTGGAGATTCCTGCTACTCCTTCACTTTTGCTGTAGGGTTCCTGGCAGCCTCCCTGGACAGTTTTGGTCTTGTATTCTCATAGACTTTGGTGGGATGTCCACTCCTTCCCAATGTCACTGTAGCCCCATATTTTCAACACCTTTTGATGACTGTATGCACTGTGTTCCATGGTATGTGCAATGCTGTGCAAATGTTTATGTACACTTCTGCAGGCTGATACATCTCAAACATGTGGTCCTTTAGCAGCTTCATCAGCTCTATGTGAACCATGGCTGTTGGTGTAGCAGGCAACTGGGTATATGTTGGGATAATCCTGGTAGGACAGCTGACTGCTAGTTGCTGTTAATCAAGGAGTCTCTGTAATTGATGACTGTTGTATATCCACTAAGATGTACTGCTGTAGTTATATCAAAAGCTGCCTCAGCACAGTACTAGCTTCAGCCTGTGCACACATATGCATGTAGGTTGTTGTACTGTTGTTATGTGTCATTATTGTTCCCGTGACAGATTTGTTTGCTTTACAATTGAATTGTACAGGTTATAAGTCACATGAAAGGTTGGCAGTATTCTGAACTTGCCTATTGTGCTGTCATTTTTCTATATCACACATACTTGGCATTCTAACAGGTATGAAGACCATTTATATGCACTGTATACCACTGATTTCTACAATATGACCCTAGTTTTGGGCCCTTATCCCCCCATTTTGTCAGTCTTTGTCCAGGTGTCCTGCAATGACAGGTTGTGAGATATGCTACAGATGTGTGACATCTCCTGCAAATAGGCCCCTGTCATGACCACCATGATGCAATGCAGTAAACACCACCACAGGTGAACATGTATATATTGTCAAATGGCTGAGTGTAACAGTTGTGTGCATGGCCACATGCATTAACTTTAGCATGCTTGAGGTACTGGTAAGCCACAACAGGGAACCCAATACTTACTGGGTTCAGGCTTCTGTCCCATGTGCAGACCAGAGGGACCTATGTAGTTGTGAGGGAGAGGTATTGTCAGCAGATTCACATTAGGCATTGTTACAAGGTGAACACTACGTTTCTGCACAGGTACAGTGCACACTATGATATTACATAATTTGCTGTCCTTCACCGTAGATGTACACTTGTGTGCATTATTAAATCCCATCCACTAATCTGTTTTTCACTGACATATACATCTATAGACTCTGTAGAAGACAGTTTAAATGCTACCTTATTACACTGATGTGCACTTTGGCCTTACCTGGATGCTCCTCGCCTGTTGCGTGGGTGCCACCTACCTACACAACTGTTGTTTCCCATGGTTGAGTTTGTGTGGGAGCCACCCCAAGGTTGGCAAGGAACTCCTCTGTCGCTGTAAGTGGGGCCTGTGCGACTGCACCCCACTGGTAGCAGTACAGTCCCTCAATGCAGCAGCAGCCTTTTGCCAGGCATGACATATCAGGTCAGTTGCTTTATGCCTGACCTGATCATATGTGCATCCATGGTGGCCCAATATGCTCACTCTGTGGATGATCTCATCCAACAGGGCAGTCTACTCCTGCAGATTTTGCTGGCTGTGGCCAGAAAGGATGCCATAGTTTAGGATTACAACTTCTGTGAGTGCGTGTGTGTGTGTGTGTGTGTGTGTGTGTGTGTGTGTGTGTGTGTGTGTGTGTGTGTGTGTGTGTGTGTCTCTCTCTCTCTCTCTCTCTCTCTGTCTCTGAGACAGATATAGGATATACATCTGTTTTGTATAGGCAGCATCTTGCCTTTCGTAGGTAATGGTCATGAGCAGCTGATGGCCTGTTCACCAATTGGAGTCCCCTATTGCTAAGTACATGTGAAACAGCACTGGTATCATTCCCATACCCAACAGCATGTAAACACACTCCTATAACTGAATACTTCATGTGGGCATTGACCCTTTTCCTTCCTTGGGAGGAGTACTTCATGGAGGTGTGTGACAAGCAGCATCACAGAGTGTAGTTGGGAATACCTCTTACAACAAACACTGTGGAGACAGCCCAACAAACTGGGGGAGAATGTTCCAGACATAGGGACAGAATATAAGTATTGCTGTTATTCAGTTGAACTAATGCTAGTTTGACAGGGTTTGTGTGGATATGGCCACTCTGCATGAATTTAAGTCTAATAGTGTTATGTGGTTGACATAACTTCTAAATGTAGGGCTATCCACAGACTGGCCAGCGTTTGGACTCTTATATTTGGTGTATTACTCCCACATTTTTTTGGCCTTGGAAATGCAGTAGCATACTCTGAGGATTGCAGTGAGTAAATGTTAACATCCATGTGTGTTTCTGACTTTATTTCTCTCAGAACAGATATGTTACAACAACCCTGTTACACCAGCAACTTTCTCAGTTTATGACAGCAATATGTCAATAATGCCCCTGTGTTTGGGCCTCTGTCTCCAAATATTTCAGGCTTTGTCCAGCTGTTATGCTGTAAGAGGTGTATAGGTGTAGTTTATCATTATATAGTGACTTCATTCCAGATATCATCCCAGTGATGTATCAGACTGCCAGAAATGTTACGTGTAGAAGGCTTTATATATGAGGATGAAGTCTGGACATTCTGTGGGACTCTATACAGTTGAGAGGACTGTGTATTTCTGGCAATTGTTGACAGACTGTCAGGATTGTATAGCAGTGTATTGTGAATGTGTTATTTCGCCTGTGTACGGGGGTAGATGTAAGTGTTGAAGGTCCTTTTCTATCTGACTTTGCATGCTGCTCCAGCTTCTGGTGCTCTATCAGCTGTATATGTTTGTACGGGCAGAATGAGACATGTCCCATACCACAGTCAGGCATCAGACTACACTGTGAATTGGGCCAGTGTATATTCATGCAGTCCATATACTCTTCTGTTCCTGTGGCTTACCAGTATGTCACTTTGATTGTGGTGAGATTGACTTTGGGTATGCACTTTCACGCTGGTGTCTTTTGATCATTGCTGTTACATCCCTGCAGTGCCTCATATATTTGCAATTACATGTGTATTCCCCATAGTAAAATTGGGTTTGTGTTGTGTCAGTCTGCCTGTAGTTTAGACAGTACTTGGTTAGTATGCCTAGCAGCTCAGTGTAGTTTCCCCTGCTGTGGCGTTATGTTCCGATATTTATCAGATGTACTGTTGCTTGTACCCAATATGTGTTATATATGTCTGTCACATCAGTGGGATGATGTGAAGATGGATGTCAGTGAGTAGTGGGGAATAATTTGTTTTTTGGACTTATGCTATTTCAGTCACTATATGCTACAACAGACAAGAAGGTGTTATTGCATCGACTGTGTCACCATATGTACCCTAGTATTTGGGATATGTTCCCAGTTTCATGGCTTTACACTGCCGTGGTCAGGATTGGTCCAGATTTTTTACACTAAGGGGTTCTGAGCATATCTCTCAACTGGTCAGATTGTTTCAGACTGTCCAGGATTATTGCTCTTATGTATGTTGTTCCACAGAATCATTCTTTTCATTTCTGTGGTAAATCACTGTGATAATGTGAGGATTTCTGTCTGTAAAAGATTACATACTTTTCAGATTCAAAACTCACATCCTTCTGGACATGTATGCTGACACCAACCCTGTTACTGGAGGAACATTCTACATTTATAACTGCAGTATGCGCATTATGTCCCTGTTCTTGGACCATTATCCCCCCATTTTGACAGCCTTTGTCCAGAATTATTGCACTGAGAGATGTAGAGGTATGGTTCTGGGTATGACTCCACTACATGTTATGGGCATTTATATATATATATATATATATATATATATATATATATATATATATATATATATATAGATATATATATATATAGATATATCTATATATATATATATATATATATATATATATATATATATATATATATATATATATATATATATATATATATATATATATATATATATATATATATATATATATATCTATATATCTATATATATATATATATATATATATATATATATATATACATATATGGGAACACTTTATAAGTTCGAAATACTGAAATCTCAAATTTCAGTATCTCGAGTTCATAAAGTGGAAGGATCAGAAGATTGCAACCACAGAAGTACGAAACTCAAAATCTTGAATGCGGGAGATTTTGAATTAGTGGTTCTGGTGTTGCGATGTGTTCGTGGATTCAGGAAAGTGTTTATGTTTAAGAGTGTTGGGTAGGGGCTGTAGTGTGTGGTAGTGTGTGTTATTATTGTCATGTGTGTGTGCGAGAGGAATGTAGTTTGTGTGGTGATGTTTTGTGTGTGTGTGTGTGTATGTAGTGCGACCTTGGAGTTATAATATTTAAGTAGGGGGGTGTGGGGTGTGCAGCCCCCCACATGAGAGGTGCAGGGGGGGCTTGCCCTCTGCCTATAATAAGGGTAGGTTTGTGTGCTTGTTTAGTTGTGTGCGTGTGTGTTATAATGGTGTTTGAAAGTGTTGGGAGTTTGAATTTCGCAGTTTTGCAGTTTCGGGATTTAGGGCTTCGTGATTGTGTGGTTTTTGGGTATTTGGATTTTCTACTTTATGAGCTTGAGATTCTGTTATTCGAGATTTCACAATTTCAAGCTTATAAAGTGAATATATATATATATATATATATATATATATATATATATATATATATATATATATATATATAGTTCCACTTCGTATTGTCGAAATATCATTTCATCGAATTTCAAAACATCGAGACCAAATCGTCAAAAGCTCAAATTGTCGAAAACTCATAACATCGAATCTAAAATCATTGAAAACTATAAAGCAACTAGAAATAACATCCCGGACACTGTTTCACTGTTTACTATGTTTATGCAGGGGGGCAAGCCCCCCTGCATCCCCCACACCCCCCATAAATTAACTATACCAACTCCAAGGTCGCACTACAGTGGGGTTAGGAAATTTCCTTTTTTCCCCACTGTAGTAAAAACTTTGTGCAATGAAATGATATTTCGATGATATGAAGTGGAACCATATAAATATATGTATAAATATATGTATAAATATATATATATATATATATATATATATATATATATATATTGGCCTGAAATTGTCCATTAAAATGACTTCAAACGTAAAAGTCATGGGCATTCAGAATCGCCATATAGCTGAAACACCTGATGTTCATAAGGGTCATTTGCATATATCCCATGGGCCTCTGTTACAGGAGGTTTAGAAGGTCACTCTTTGAAAGTTCTAGCTTGGCTGGAGTTTTCATTTAGTTTTTTTTCTCATTGGTTTTTCAGTTTGACCTTTTAACTCTTTGTTTTTATTTGTTTTAATTTGTTATTTGGGATATTTTGCAATCACCCTAATGAAAATGGACATCAGCCGGGTATAACAACCTTGTGTTTCTTAAACTTAGTCAAACACTCTGCTTATGTTATGCTGAAGAGGTCATAACAAGACTGAAATATGCATATCCATAGTTAGTGGGGTTTGGCTTTATTGGCCTGAAATTGACCATTAAAATGACGTCAAACGTAAAAGTCGTGGGTGTTCAGAATTGCCATATAGCTGAAACACCTGATGTTCTTAAGGGTCATTTGCATATATCCCATGGGCCTCTGTTACAGGAGGTTTGGAAGATCACTCTTTGAAAGTTCTAGCTTGGCTGAAGTTTTCATTTAGTTTTTTTCTCATTGGTTTTTCAGTTTGACCTTTTAACTCTTTGTTTTTATATGTGTGTATATATATATATATATATATATATATATATATATATATATATATTCCTTTTTTGATTTTTTGATATCTATACATATGTTTATATAACAATATATATGTATATATTCTATACATATTTGTTTTATATCTATAGCTCCATATATATGATGTATATACTTTTTAATATTTATCTGTCACCATACACATCTATATGTGTATATTTATATATACTAAACATGACTGATTCTACAGTGTTTATTCCCTAGTATTCTATACCTGTACTGAATGATATATTTGAAAAAACAGCACTCGTTACATCTCAGATGATGTAGTGGTGAATTGCTTTGATGATGGTATACAGGGTCCTGGCTTCAAAACTTAGCAGCACTGGTTATTTTGTTGCTGGGCATAACAGTAACTGATGTAGACAGGGTGATTAAGGTAGTTGTAAGCAGGTTTGCTAAGGTAAGCAGTGCCAATACATGGTTAAATGGAAAACTGCTTAATCTGTGTAGGCATCGCTTAGCATCACGCTAATTCACTTACTGCTGTTTATTGCAGCTTACTCCCACTTACCCTCATGCTAATTTCTTTAAAAGAAAAGAAAAAAGGGGTGAAAGTGGTGAAAAATGGGGCACGCAGAAGGAAAAACAATGTGACAGATAACTAGAGATGTGCAGGACGGGTGTAGGGAAGGTCCATAGCTGTCCATTTCTGATACAGCAACAGCTGTGCATTGGTACAGAATTTGGAGGTGAATTTGGAAACTCAAAGCCCTGAGAGAGGGGGGAGGACAACAGTAATATATTATTAAGCCAATTAGATCAGATTACATGTGTCTAGTGGACACGTGTGTGAAATGGACAGCTATGTATAGGGTGACATTTTTTTTTTTGTGGGAACAGACAGCCCTTTTTTTTTTATAAGGTGAATGTGGGATGTTGAGGAAGGATAGTAGGTATATTTGGGGGGGTCTATATGATAAGCAAGAAAGACCTTTAAAGCAAATACGAAAACAGCAACACATATTGCGCAAACCGCGAAAACACAGAACTCCCTAAACTGTGAAATTCGAAATGTTGAATCATCATAGTTGGCCCTTCTGTGGTATAGCTCCTTAAGGTAAGTGTGCGATAGTTACGGACCTTAGGGTTAGGGTTCAGGTTAAGGTAAGTGCATAGATAGTAATGTATGCAAGGTTTAGTGTAAGGTTAGAAGTAGGGTTTTGTTTAGTGTATGTATGTGGTTTATTTATTTTGTTTGGGTAGGTGGTATGTAGCGGGCGGTGGGGTTGGCCAACTATGATGATTCGAGATTTTGAATTTCACGGTTTAGAGCTTTCGGTGCTTTCACGGTTCGCGCAATATGTGTCGCTGTTTTTGTATTTGCTGGAAAGGTCTTTTGTGTTTATAATATAGACACTATTTGGGGAGGTAGGTTGGGTAGGAAGACAGACAAGGCAGCAGACAGGGGCAGTATATGATACATGGGGGGTAAACACCTTGGACGGGGAGGATGGTTTGGAATTAGATGCCGATGAGGGCCCCACCCATGGGCAGTCACCACTGCACCTTCATGGCCCCAAAGGTGGCTGTGCTGGGGGCTGAGCAAAAGGGGCAGGATGACCCTCAAGATGTGCCACTTGGCTCTCAAACTGGCATTGCAGATCTCTGAACTCCTTTCAAAGCTCAATACTCACCAATCCCCGGACCTGAAGATGGGTGACAGTGTCCTGTCCTTGCCCACTCCCAGGGAGTGATGGACCCCATCCCCTGAGGTGGTTCCACCTAAAGGTGGTGCAGGGCCAGCGGACGAAGAGGTCCCAGGTTAGGTCCCAGACAAGCTGGGGCCTGGTGCCACAGACAATTGAGGTGGGGCAGGCAGATCTGCTGGGATCAGCCTTCCCGGACATGCTATAGTGTTGCAGTTTTATAGCATGTTGGTTAATCATGAAAAACACATTCCAGGATTAGTTATAACAGCATGCATAGGTATTCCCATTAACCCAAAACAACAGATTTGGAACAGTTGCATAGCAAACACAACTCATGCATAAATGGAACCACAGTGGGCATTATAACAGCATGCAGGTTACATTGATAGCAACAGGCCACCAATGATAGCATTTGAACAGGGAACATTAATAGCCAAATGTTTAAATATTTGTAGAACAATAGGACACATGTCCCAACAGTAGGTTTGGTGAAAAACATACCCATTGATTTATATGTTTAGAATATTGGTACAGATAGGATGGGGGGAGAGAGAGATGTCAATTAACAACCGTATAGGCTTTAATTGCTCACAGTTTTAATGATCATTGCTCTGATCATTACTCTCCAGGTATTACCTCACTTTTCATTGACCTATGGCCTTGGGTTGGGCAGTGGAATGTTTGTACACAGTGTATAATTACAGACTTCTTACAACTAATTTATACCTTTTCTTACCTGGCAGACCTATGAAGGAAGTTTCTGTTAACACTACCTGACTGTTTCTACCCATATTCACATTGTCATGGTTACATACATGCACTCATACTATGTGTGTGTGCGTGTATGTGTGTGTGTGTGTGTGTGTGTGTGTGTGTGTGTGTGTGTGTGTGTGTGTGTGTGTGTGTGTGTGTGTGTGTGTGTGTGTGTGTGCGTGTGTGCATGTGTGTGGTGTGTGTGTGGGTGTGTGCTACTGCCATAGTCTGCCTTGATTTCTATCGATCACCATGAGTGTGGGTGGCAGTGACCACTAGCTGTGACAGCATGACACTTGAGGGACATTTCTTGGAGGAGACTACTTGGTGTGTGTACTTATCTTGTCATTTACAGCCTTGGGGTTGGACAGTGGGTGTTGTACACAGTGTATAAGTACAGCCTTCTTACAGCTAAGATATACCTTTTCTTACCTGGCTTATCTGTGGAGGAAGTTTCTGTTAACTCAGACTGTTTCTACCCATAGTCACATAGTCAGGGTTACATATGTTTGTGTGTGTGTGTGTGTGTGTGTGTGTGTGTGTGTGTGTGTGTGTGTGTGTGTGTGTGTGTGTGTGCGCGCATGGGTGTGCGTGTGTATGCGCGCACGCGTGTGTGTGTGTGTGTGTGTGTGTGTGTGTGTGTGTGTGTGTGTGTGTGTGTGTGTGTGAGTGTGTGTGTGTGTGTGTGTGTGTGTGTGTGTGTGTGCTACTACCATACTCTGCCTTGATTTCTATTGGTCACCCTGAGTGTGGGCGGCAGTGACCACTAGCTGTGACAGTGTGACACCTGAGGGACATTTCTTGGAGGAGAATACTTGGTGTATGTACTTATCTTGGGGTTGGACAGTGGGTGTTTTGCACAGTGTATAAGTACAGCCTTCTTACAGCTTTTCCTACCTGGCAGACCTGTGGAGGAAATTTCTGTTAACACTACCGGACTGTTTCTACACATATTTACATATTCCTGAGTGAAATTATGCATACAGCTTACTACCACTTCTGGGATTCGAACCGTGCCTGTTTGTGCAAAAAATACAGTAATGTTTGTGTTTCATCAGAATGATATATTGAGAAACTACTGTCTCTTGTTTGACTGTTTTCTGTCCAATACTCTCTTGGCTGTACAATCTGATCTTGTAATTCTGACATTCATGCATGGCAGATAGTTCTTATACTGTGTATTCATACTTTGACATAGCACAGTCTGGAAAACATTGGTTAACACAACATTACTATTCAGGTATCAGATCTTGGTGCATGGAACATTTCATATAGTTAATCTCCTGTTTTACAACTCCACAATCTTTGTCAGATGATCCTTGATTATTTATTGCTTTCAAAGCTATAGTTGCTGTGCAGAAACTATACACATTTTGATTCATACCACCACATACCAAAGTAAACACAACCAGTCTGTGGTTTTGACTTTTATTGATAGGTACTGACACTTTTGTTGATATCTAACCTGTATGTCTTATTTATTCAGTACAAACCATACCCATTTTTAAATACTGACAGGTGACATTCTACTCCTTTCAATGAATTTGCCCTTAATACTACAAGCTAGATTTATACTCACCAGCTTCACGACACAGCCTAAGCAGCCTGCTGGCATGGGCATCCATGTTTGTGGCCCTCTCATCTGCAGCTGTACAGGAGATAGAGAAACATGTATGCATACCTATCCATCACATACACAGGCTGGACTTTGGAAAGCACTTACTGATACTGATACTTACACACAGCTGAGACATTCCTTGCCTGTGCATCTTGGACCCACCTGTCCAAGAGCTCCCTCTTCCAATGCTTCAAGTCAGCAAAGTGGTGCCGGACCTGCTCACCAGTCTGTGGAATGCCAGTGGCACTGGCGAAATCACATGCAAGATGGTCCCAGGCCTCTGCTTTGTATTGGGAGCCCAGGTACTGGTCCTGCAGCAGTCTCCCTTCATGGTCTTTTACTAGGAGTTCAACCATGACCCTGGACTCCTGAATGCCCCAGCACTGCACCTGAAAGCGCACATCCTCACCAGTGCCAGGCATAGTGCCTGCAGTGATGAGCTACAACTGGTTTTCAGCTGTATTCCCACCTGCGAGGTTTAAATAGGGCTGATTTAGGTTCATAGGTTCATAGTTAGGTACTAGGCTATCTGCCTGAGGGCCTTTATAAGCCTAGCCAGAGTGTGTCAGCTTTCGCTGCCCCATTGATTAATTAATTGAGCCTCTGTCAAGCAGAGCCAATGAAGTGATCCCAGGGCTGTACTTTCTGTTACCCATCCACTCGTCAAGGCTTCTCTTGAAGAGTGTTAGTGAGGGGCTCTGCCTAATGTAGTTAGGAATTTTGCTCCAAAGAATGGGGAGTCTCTGTGACAGGAATCTATCCGTCCAGCGTGTTCTATTTATTGCAAGGTTTAGCTCACTAGAGCACGTGGCTCGCAGTGACTTGGATTTCTTTAGGTGGAGCATGCCCATCAATTCTGAGTTGGACATGGCTTTGTAAGTCAGGGAGAGATCACCTCTGAGTAAGCGATATGCCACTGAGTACAGCAGGAGTTTTTTCAGTCTGGCTGCATAGGACCTATGTTTGAGGCCAGTAATCCTCTTGGTGAGATGTTTTTGTGTTCTTTCAAGTTGTTGGAAGTGTCTTGTGAGGTACATCCCAAATGGGCCATTGTACACTATGAAGGGTCTGATGAGTGATGAGTAGAGGGGCACTATAACCTCTTTATTTCTAGATGCGAACCCCTTAGTAATTAGATGGGCCACATAGAAGGATTTCCTAACTACTTTGGCAATATGATTGTCAAAGGAGAGATTACTATCTACCTGGGTCCCCAGATCTCTTTATTACCTCTTCTGTATTAAGGGGGCTGCCGCCTATGTAGTAATTCGTGGGTGTTTTGTTTTTCCCAAACAGGATGACTATGCATTTTTTGGCATTTAGCTTGAGGCCATGACGTTGACACCAGGTGTCTGTCTCATTAAGGCCTTTTTGGAGGATGTCCGTGTCAGCCGGAGAGTCAATTATGGCTCCCAGTTTGCAGTCATCGGCGAACTTGGTTAGCCATAGTCCTCCTGTGTTTGCCTGTACTTCTGAGAAATATATGCCATACAGTAGGGGTGCCAGAACTGAGCCTTGTGGGACACCACTTGTGACTGATTTAGAGTCAGATCTAGAGCCTGCTATTCTTACCGTGTGAGTTCTGTCTGTAAGCCAGTTGGCAACCCATCTTGTGACGTAGGGGTTTATGTTCAGGCTGGTGAGTTTTTCGATAATACCCGAATGAGGAATGGTGTCGAACGCCTTGGCGAGATCAAGACAGGCTGTATGAACCACCTTTCCCTCGTCTATGGCTTTGGTAAGTGTCTCAAAGACGTCAACCAGGTTTAGTAGGCATGATCTGCCCTTAACAAAGCCAAACTGGGTCAGGTCAAGTGTTTGGAGGTTCCCAATGTCTTTGTTAATGAGTTCCATGATGATGCACTCCATAGCTTTGCAGACCAGGCTAGTCAGGCTTATGGAGCAATAGTTATCAGGGTTAGTTGTGGCTCCTCCTTTGTGGAGCAGAATAACCATTGCTGTGCACCATTCTATGGGCAGGTAGCCTGTGGAGAGGCTGAGGTTGAACAGCGTGTTTAGGTGGGAGGTTAGTTCGTTCTGTAGTTCGTGCAAGATGCAGCCTGGGACACCATCTGGCCCCATTGATGCTGTGTTTTTGCTTTTGAAAGGGCTGTTTTCACCTGTGCTTCTGTGATTTCCGGGGCACTACACTTTTCCGGTATTGTTGTGGGCCCTTTTGAAGGTGAGAGCGAGGTGAAGTTTGCACTGAATCTATCTGCCAGTATGTTGGCAATATCAGTAGGTTCAGTATATTTTGTGCTATTTTGCACTATCTCAGAGCATATCTGCGAGTTGCCACTTAGATTTTTGACATAGCTAAAGAAGGCTTTGTGGTTATCTTTCGAGTCTTTGGCTGTTTTTCTTTCGAAGTTAGCCTTGGATGATTTTATGAGGGACCTTAGTTTCTTACTGATACTGATCAGGGATGTCTTTCCTTCTTGGGATTTGATTTTTTTTTAAACTAGTTTCCTCCTTTTGTTGTATAACCTGTTTATGGCAGGGGTCCACCAGACTGGTTTCCTTCTCTTAGGGGAGTGAGTGTTGGTTTTGCTAGGGATGGCACAATCCATGCATCCCTGTAGGTGCTCATAGAGTGCAATTGTAAAGGATTCTGCATCTTGGGCAGTGTTATCCTTTAGCATGGGGGCTGTGAAACTTACCACCTCTGACTTAAGTAAGGTGAAGTTTGCTTTAGAAAAGTTTTCCACTGTGGTTTCCTTGGTTGGGGGTGGTGGTGGGGTGTGGACATCCAGGGTGATTAGTTTATGGTCTGATCTAACCAGTGACAGGTTGACCAGGAGCACCTGTCGCCCATGTTGGTGATGACCAGGTCCAATATGTAGTGGCCTCTGATCCAGGGCATTTGAGTTGATAAATTCCAGGAAGCGCTGAGCCTGGGAGTTTTTACTCAAGTAGTTTTCCCAGTTAATGGTAGGGTAATTGAAATCTCCCAAGATCGGGGTGTTTGTTAGGACCTTCATGTTTTCCAGTGTCTCCAGAAAGGTGGAGTGGTGGTCCTGGGTCATGCAGGATGATCTGTAGCAGGCCACAATTTGCATTGCAGATTTGCCTGATGTTAGTTGCACATGGATGATCTCAGAGGTATCATGCTGCGCCACTACCCTGGAGGTGTGGGTATCCTTAATGAATATGGATACACCTCCTCCTTTTGTGTTTTGGTCCGTGTTCTGTGGCTGAAATGTGTGGTATGAGTTGTAGCTCAGTAGTGCTGGAGTGCTCTCTGGAGCATTGAACCAGGTTTCAGTTACTGCACAGATGTCGATGCTCTCCATACTTAGGAGTGCTTTGAGCACATGCATTTTGAGATTTAAACTCCTGGCGTTGAGTAGCATAACCCTCAGTTTTTTACTTGTGCTGTTTACAGAGGTGGGTTTGAATTTTGAGCCTTGCCTAAAAAAAACACTATGGGGCAGCAAGAGCCTTGACCAGTATTCAAAAGTCAAGGGGTGACAGGTGCAAGCCGTCTCTTGTGAAGCAATGCGGCTTGTCAAGCATGTCATCCCAGGCTGACAGACACAGGATCCCCTTTCAATGACACCAGAAGCTTAGCCAATTGTTGAAATTGTTCATTTTTTCTTTATACTGAGGTATCATTCTTGGTGAGGGCAGGATGCTACTCAGGGTCAGGGTCATACCCGCCTGGGCTACATGATCAGAGAGCTCTTCCATGTCTCTTTTCATGTAGTCCAGGGAGGTATGGCTCAGGTCGTTCACACAAACATGAACAATGACAGAGTCATATTTGTACTTGTTCTGGAGTGACCTGAGTGCTTGTGTTATGTGGCAGATTCTGGCTCCTGACAGGCAGCTAACAGTAACCTTCTCCTTGTCCAGCCTAGTGAGTGGGGCGTCAGTGTGCCTGACTATTGAATCACCTATTACTAGTGTGTTAGGTATGTTATTTCACCTTAAGGGCTGTGATTGTGCGGCACATTGATTTTGTGTTTTATGTGTTGTCTGGTTTGTGACAGGAGGTGCAGGTTTTGTGGGTGTCTGCTTTGGAGGTCTCGATGCTTTTGCAGGTTTTTATTTAGAGCCTCCGAGTATGATTTTATGTATTTATGTGTATTTTTTGCCAGTGCTGGTTTAGTATGTCTATGTGAGGCTGGAGGTGTGGTGCAAGTGTTAACCTTCTTTTCATGACTGTCTGTTCCAGTCTTGGGTGGAGAGACCTTAGCCTCCAGTTTGGCTGTATAATTGCATCTCTCACATATGTTAGTGTTTTGTGGTAGGAGGAGAGGGCTCTCTGTGTACATGAGGCTGTTGTAACATTGCCTCAGGATACCCAGATTCACCAGCTGGACTGGAGAGTACACCTGAAGTTGCCTTTTGGTCATGCCTGAATAGTAGGGTGAGCTGCTTGGTCGCTTGGTTGTTGAGGGGTGGATAAAGAGCCTAGCCCTGCTGGGCAGTCAAGTGTCGGGGTATATTAGTGCTTGCTATTAGGTCTGAGCAAGTGCTGGACTGTAGGATGCTTTTTAAGTGCTTAGGTTGAGAGTTAGACTAGTTCCAAGTGAAAAACTGAAGGAGACTTAGTGGAGCCAGGAATAATTTAACCCTAGCTAACCGGTGCTGCCCGGCACACAAAACCATGCAATGCCTTTTTTAAACTACTAACTTCTGGGCTGGAACCACTCCTCCAGGGACAGATGGCTGCTCAAAGTTCCCCTCTCTCACAGGTGAACAGAGAAACTTCCCTCTATCCAAGTAAGGTATGGGCAACTCAGAAACTTGTAACACAGCCCTGAATTCAGCACTAGCCTGAAAACTGGACTATACTACCTTAGAAAGGCGGGAAATGAGAAATTTATTTTAATTTTTTTTTAAAAGATAAGGCAAAAACAGTAAAAAGTACACTTAAAACAGCTTTAAAAGACTACAAGTGATCAGAAAAGGCTATCACACTTTAGTTTGCAGCCTACAACAGTTAAACAATTTATTTAAACAAAAACAACTTTTGAAAAGTGCAGGCAGTCAAATAAGTACAATATGTGAAAAAAACAAGCTTTTAAATCACAATAAGTGCTAGAAAATCAGCGTTTAGGCAGAAAACAGTTAAGTACAGCAAGAAAATACAGAAAACTGATAATCATTCCAAAGTGTCTCTTTTAAGCTAGAAGGCTTATATCGGTTTAAGGCTTTCTAGTGCTTTCCAGTAGGTTAGTTACAGGAAAGATGGGAAACAAGCGCAGATGTGGTCTTTTAAACAAGAAAGTTGAAAGAGATGGACAACTTCACGAATGGTCAATAAACTACAACTCCTGGGCCAAGAACCACTCCTCTTGTGGTAGACAGGCTACCTAGTACTTACCACTCCCACTGATAAGCTAGAAGGCTGCACTCCAACACAAAGGCTTGGGGGCTCAGAAGCTTACAAACAGTCCTGGATACAGCAAATTTGTACCTGGACTAGACTAGTTACGAGAAAGGTGGGGATCAAGCACAAACACGGGCTTTAAAACCAGAAAGTTGAGAGAGATGGAAAAAAAACTACCCAAATGGCCAAAAATCTACAATTTCTGGACCAGAACCACTCTTCTTGTGGTAGATAGGCTACCTAGTGCTTACCACTCCCACTGATAAGCTAGAAGGCTTCCCTCCAACACAGAAAGGCTTGCGGGGCTCAGAAGCTTACAAAGAGTCCTGGATACAGCAAATCTGTATCTGGATTAGGCTAGTAACAGGAAAGGTGGGAAACAAGTGCAAGTGCGGCTTTTAAACCAGAAAGTTGAAAGAGATGGGAAAAACTGCCCAAACAGCCAGTAGCTACAATTTCTGGGCTAGGAACCACTCCTCTTGTGGTAGATAGGCTACCTAATGCTTACCACTCCCACTGATAAGCTAGAAGGTTTCCCTCCAACACAGAAAGGCTTAGGGGGCTCAGAAGCTTACAAAGAGTCCTGGATACAGCAAATCTGTACCTGGACTAGACTAGTTACTGAAAAGGTGGGGAACAAGCGCAAATGCAAGCTTTTAAGCCAGCAAGTTGAAAGAGATGGAAAACTGCCTAAACGGCCAATAAACTACAATTTATGGGCCAAAACCCACTCTTCCCATGGTAGATAGTCTACCTGATGCTTACCACTCCCACTGATAAGCTAGAAGGCTTCCCTCCAACACAGAAAGGCTTGGGGGTCTCAGAAGCTTACAAAGAGTCCTGGATACAGCAAATCTGTACCTGGACTAGACTAGTGACAGGAAAGGCAAGAAACAAGCACAAACGCAGGCTTTTGAATCAGAAGGTTGAAAAAGATGGAAGAGCTTCCCAAATGGCCAATAAACTATAATTTATGGGCCAGAAACCTCTTCTCCTGTGGTAGATAGGCTACCTAGTGCTTACCACTCCCACTGATAAGCTAGAAGGCTTCCCTCCAACACAGAAAGGCTTGAGGGGCTTATGAGCTTACAAACAGACCTGGATATAGCAAGTCTGTATCTGGACTAGATAAGTTACAGAAAAGCAGGAAATAAGCTAGGAATTTTTTTAACAAAAAAGCAGCTAAAACAGCAGTAAATACAATTCAAATGCAGTGCAGGCTAGCACACGTATATCAATATTACGGCAAATACAGTTTAATTAAATTCAATTAAATTAACAAATGACTAAAAAACAAGTTCAGAAGGCATTACATTAGAAGGCTACTAACAAGCAGTAATAAGTGCAGAGTAAGAACAACTGAACAGATAACAGCCCACAGAACAGCAACTAAGACAGTTATAGTTAGAGCAGCTGAATATATATATATATATATATATATATATATATATATATATATATATATATATATTTTTTTTTTTTTTTTTGAGGGGGGGAACACAGCAGGATTAACAGTCTACATGGATTGTCCTTCTCATATGCTCTCTTTGTACACAGTAGGAGTGCCTATGATCTCACTGCACTCAGTTGACTGAGCAAATGAGATAGGCCCAGAAGGAGTATCCAAATACAAACTTACAAGAGGGGCAGGCAGTTTCAAAGTCACCAAGACTAACACCAAGACAAGAACAGGGAGGGTGGGTGGGAAAAACAGTGGAGACACAAGAGACAGAAACAGAAACACTACAGCACCATTATAAATAATAGGCAAGTGTATAAAGTGGCAAAATATGCACTTATCAGTTTGAAATAGATTCCAGCTCTGCACAAGTCTATCAGCTTTCCAACAGTTCACCAAAATGCAATCTGTACTGGAATTACAATGAAATACACCTCAGGTGATGGCTAACAGCTAGGATGTGGGCTGGATCAACAACTCCCTCCCTGAAACTAGCCTGAGCTACCCTGAGAAAAAAACACAGTGGAGACACAAGAGACAGAAACAAAAACAATACAGCACCACTATAAATAATAGGCAAGTGTATAAAGTGGCAAAATATGTACTTAGTTTGAAATAGATTCTAGCTCTGCACAGCAAGTCGATCAGCTTTCCAACAGTTCACCAAAATGCTTGTTCCCACCCTTTTGCCATGATTGGATGGTTTTGAATATGCTGAGCTAAGCTAATCTATGGGCAAACCCACAGAGCTAAGTAAGGTAAGCATTGCTTAAAGGTGTAGGTGCTAAGCACTGCTTGCCAATGCATAAATCCGCTTAGCTAATCTAATTCTTGCTTAGCATTTACATTTAAGCAATGCTTATACCTGCTAAGCAGGGCTGAGCACAACTTAGCATTGCTCAACTTTCATTTTATGGATTATCAGTATCGTGGGGTTCATTCCTCATTAATGACATGTTTTCATATGTATGTTGACCTTCCATAACATCTCCCTATGTGCTTTCATGACATTACATTTTGTGTGACTTTACTGTATGGGACACGTGTGTTTATATGGGGGTTTCACAACTTTATTACACTGACACCCCACATTTGGACCTACTACGCTACTCTGGTTGACAAATATATTTACTACCTAATTGTAAAAAAAAAAATCATACTGCTTTCACATGTAAAAGTGAAATGTCTTCATTGGGGATCAAACTTTGAATTACTGCATGCAAAGTGGACACTCTAACCAGTACATTATCTTGCATTGCAAATTTTGGCTGTATATTTCTATTTAGCTCCTTGTGATGGGCAAGCTAGGGTGAGCATAGCTGCATGATATGCACACCTGCTCTGCTATGCTTAAACATTATTGCGGACAGAAAGAAAATACATATGTGTTTTATTTTTATTTACTGTAGGGGTATGCACATTACTTTCTGCATCTTAGGGGAGGACATCTGGACAACTACATCATACATGGGGGAATTGGTTTTAATGCTCCTCTCAAGAACATACTTACTTATTTGGTATGCCAGCATGTAGAGTGACATACCATTCTGGACATTATCTGTGGTGGACCATTGTGGTGGGGGTTGTGCTTTTGTGTTACTTTACTTATTTTGTCCATGGACACAGTTATATTGACATAACAGTGTTTGCGGACACTGTAGGTGCTTTAGAATTGCTGTAAAACAATTCTGGAGTTCAGGGGGTGTGTCTACTGTGCGAGGACTGTTCGGACATGCCCACTGCACTCGTACATGGATCGTGTCCATGTGGAGAATACAGCAGTGCGCCATCATGAATATGCAGGGCGCACTGCTGTAATACACGGGCATGATCCACGCCATGCAGGAATAACACTATTCCTGCACAGAGTTTAATGAATCCATGGGTGTCTGTTTTGTATGCTTGGTCACAGAAAAACATTACCTTTCATAAAGTCATCTCTGTCTCTAGATAATTTCTTTTGTTTAATTCACAAGAGTCTTCTCTCATGTGCAGAAACAGAATTGAAACATTCAATGACATGTTTCTCTAGCACTTCAGCAGAAAATAATGTTATCAGTTCATTATAAGCTTGAGTCAGGGACAGCGATATCTGCTCAGTTTCCTTGTCTGCCTGCTTAATTAGTAACCTCAAGTAAGACAAGCTGCAGTTTAGATTAATCTTTTGCCATTCTATTAACAGTTCATCGGGCTCAGTTTGTGGAGGCACATTTAAAATACCAAGGCTCCTTGGATTACTTCTTCCTTAACACATACCTCAGATGGAATTTCTCATACTGTTTCTGCTTAAGTTTAAACAAAAGTCTCAAAAGATTATGTAATTAGTAAGTTATATTTGATGTTAAACTGTAAGGAATCTAATGTTAAAGCTTATGTATAAGGATGAAAATGCAATGTCTGAGAACCATGTTTATAATAATGCTGTTTTTTTAAAAAAAAAACAAGCATTTTTGTATCTGTGTTAAATCCTTTGGTTAGTGCATTTGAGAAGCTCTGTGTTGATGAAATGTATAGTATTTGCAATCAGCACAAGAAATGTAAAATGCATTACAATTTAAGTAAGGATGAGTACAGTGGTTTGAAAAAGTTAGAAGAAAATGATAATATTGTAATTAAACCTGTAGACAAGGGGGACCAATTGTTAAAATGGACACCATTTGGTATAATGAAGCTATGAACAATATGTTAGCAGATAGGAAGTTTTATTTGACTATTTCCATGAAGATAGTTATCACACTTTCATTGAACAAGTTGTAACTAGAGAAAATGACAGATAAGAACTTGTTCGATTATTTTATGGTTATAGACCCATGACTACCTATAATACTAAGTTCATAAAATGCACAAAATCCCCTTCTGCACCCTATTGTGGCAGGATGCAATTAGCTGGCAGATCCCCTTTCTATTTATTTGGAAAAATTCTTGAGACCATTGTCAAATAAAAACATGATTATCTTGAGGGCCATTGAGCATTTTTTGAACAATTTATTTGCTTTTTTAGATGCTAATACTGGTAAAATGTTTATGCATGAATTTATTTTTGTCTCTTTATTCATTGTCATACCTAATGATGAAGGGGTCTTCAAGGTTGAACAGTTTTTGCACACTTTATCTAACTTTGGAGAGATGGAAATCTCTGTTGTCTGTACTATATTGAGAATAGTGTTGGAAAATGATGTTTTGTATTTAACAATTCCATCTATTGGTAGCATCATGGCGTAGCTATGGGCACTTCATGTGCTGATAGCTATGCCAACACTGTGATGGCTATGTGGAAAATGGAGCATATACTTGAGGGGACTTCTCCAGATTTATACCTTTTTATAGAAGGTTTGTTGATGATTTGTTTTACCAGTGGGAAGGTACTAAACATCAGTTAAGACAGTTTAAGGTGTAAGTAAATAATACAAATAATTATTTTTTCGATGAATGCATCAACACACAGTATGAATTTTCTTGATGTTACTATTGAAATGGATGGGGATGGCTCAATTTTTACTAAATTGTTTAAAAATAACATGCCATGTCAACCATCTTTTGTATAGGCATAGTATGCATCCCACCCACATTTTTAATAACATGGTTAAGAATCAAGTTTTTAGAGCCTCTAGGTTAAATATACGTGAAAAGAGTTTCAAGAGCAGGTAGAAATTACACAGCATTGTTTAAGGATAAGAGGTTGTAGTGACTGAGAAACAGTTGAAAATGTAGAGAAGATTAAAAGCTTGAGGGGGACCACAGCTAAACCTTATTTTTCAAAACCTGCTTCAGACAGAGTAATGTATAATAGAACAAACAGTGTAAATTGAGGATACCACTACATTATTCTAGTAATATTTCCATGTACATGAATGTTATTAGGAAACACTGAAAAGTCCTTATAACCAACAAAGATATTTCCAGAGTGATAGAGCCTACCTCCAGGTTTGTATTTAGAACATGAAATCCTTAAAAAGGACCTTTTGTTACTCAAAGAATAAACATGAATACAGCAGTAATGCCACTTTAGCATGTGGCACTTGCAGTGTATGCACCTATATTGACAGCATTTCTACTTTTACACACCCTGACCGGGCTAGAATATATAGCTTCAAAGTTTTTGCTACCTGTAGCACCTCCCATGTTGTTTACTTGGCCCACTGTTTACTGTGTTCAACATTTTATGTAGGCAAGATGGCTAGAATGCTTAGTGAAAGAATAAAGGAGCATATGTATCATATTAGCCAAGGGAATAAAACTTATGCCATTGCAAAACATGTCATTGCCAGTAGATATGAGCATACTTTTAAGTTTTTGGTTATAGGGAGGGTGCACGAGACATTAAGAGGAGGTGACATCAGGAATAGTACTGAGCAGTTTGAGTCTAACTGGATCATTAGACTGAGAGGTGATAGTGGGCATGGACTCAATTATGTCATCACTATAAAACCTAAGCTGAAATCTAGGAACCTTAAACGTTGAATGTTTTTTACCTTTGTATTATTGTATTTTTTATGTTTTACATATATATATATATATATATATATATATATATATATATATATATATAGATATATATTTAAAATCTAAAGCCAACTGTAAAATACATATATATTTGTTACATTTGAATTTTAATGAATGTATTATGATTTCTGTGCTTAAGTACTAGGCATATGTTTTTAAGTAACTGTTTAAATAATTTGAGTGCCTTGATGTCACATGATTAATCAAAGGAAGAAGTATATAATATTTAAACTGGGTGTTTTTAGTTTGATAGACATTACCTGAAGAAGCAGCTTAGTCTGTGAAAGCACTTGTGTCAACAATAAAAGTTTTTTATTGAAACTGGCCATTTTGGAGTCCCTCTGTCTTGCTGGAACATTTGTATCGTACTGGATATTGTATTAATGAATAATATGTTCAAGTTTCAAGGAAAATAATTTTTAGAAAGGCAGGGGGTAGCAATGTAAACCCTGATATCTAATTCATATGCTAACTTGATGATGATATATACATATATATATATATATATATATATATATATATATAGGTCTGCTTTGTAACACTGAAATTTCATAACATTCAATTTCATAACATTGAGACCAAAACATCTAAACCCCGAAAGACTGAAAACCCAAAACATTGAAAACTCAGAACATTGAAAGTGTGCTTCATAACATTGAAAACTACAATGACCATTAAAATAACATCCCTTCCACCTATAGCAACACCTAACTAAAAAACACACTTCTACTATGCTTCTGGAGGGGGGCAAGCCCCCTGCACCCCCACCTGCCAATAAATTAAATATACCAACTCCAAGATCGCACTACAGTGGAAAAAAGTTAATTTCCTAGCCTCACTCTATCAGAATCACTATACACTGAGGTTAGGAAATTAACTTTTTTCCACTGTAGTGCAATTTTGGAGTTGGTATATTTAATTTACGGGGGTGTGGGGGGCGTTGGTGGTGCAGGGGGCTTGCCCCCCTGCAGAAACATAGTATAAAGTGTGCTTGTTAATGTATTATGAATTTCACAAATTATTTGCATAATTTTATATATATAAAGTTTGGTTGATGATGTATTTATGTTAAGAAATGAATCTATGCATGAGTTAGGGTATTTGACTTAAACAGATGATATTTTTGGCTTTAGGATTACAATTCTCAAGCCCAATATAGGATTTTTAGATATTAATATAACCAAATTAGAAGATGGAAAATTGGATATTTCAATATTTAAGAAATATGTTAAAAGCAATATTTGTATTGAAGAAGTATGCACCCTAAGTTTATGTTTAAGAAAATAGTGAAAGGACAAATGATGGCTAAGTTAACCACAAATAATGGGATATCTATGGAACAACTTGAAGAGATGGAGAATGAGTTTATATATAGTCAATATCATGCGGATAAAATACAGGAGATGAATGGGTTCATAACATCTAAAATATTTAATATAATACAATACATCTAAATGGAAAGAAGGGGAAGGTCCCATATTTTCAGATCAGATATTGGTAAATCAAAATGATGCACACCTTAACCTATAATACCCTGACCTATCGAATATAGGACATAGTTAAGAAACATTGGCATATGGTAAATAGCATATCCAGGTTGTCCAGTACAATTCCGGCTAAACCTTCATTTGGTTAAAAGAAAAATAAGAATCTGAAACAAATAATGTGTCATAAAGAACATCATAAAATACAAAATGTTAGGAACAGCCAGAGGAAGGGCATATGGCCATGCTGTAAGTGTGGCTTATGTAGATATATTTACAAATAAAATACATTTAGACACCCTATAACAGGGAAAGGTTTTGTTTTATCTATCTTTGCTGACTGTGATAGTACAAATATTATATAGATTGCTTCCCAATATAAAAGACAGGGCATATTGTACATGCTATCAGGAAAATTAAGACTATGCCAGCATACATCAGATGTTAGAAGATGTAAATGAGGTGAATGCACTATATAAAGATATAAAAAGGAGGGTGAAGTACCTAGCTTTGAATTTTCAGTTTTACAAAATATTATACGTGGAATGTGTGGTAGGGATAGCTTTGCTATTACAGAGCGTGAACAATATAAATGGATTTGTAATTTTAAAATAGTTAGGTATCCTGGGTTAAAGGAGAATGTCTCAATTACGCCAGTGCTGAAACGTAAGCACATTGGAGAATGTGATTTCATTGGTGTTTTTATCATGTGACTATGATTAGCTTTGGCATAACTATAGTGTTCTTTAATGATTTTATTGCCTGAAGAAGCACATTTTGTGTTAAAGTTTGAGAGCTTGCATTTTAATAAATTGAAAACTAGTAACGCCAAAAGGAGTAAACCACTAGTAAATACTAATAACCAAACTGAAGACGCAAAAGCACATGACCACTTAGACCACAGCAAGATTCCACAAAATCTCCTTTAATACACAGTTAAAATTAAATGCTTTCATCCTGTAGTCATTCAGGACTTCTTAAGAATTCTGAATGACTACAAGACGAAAGCACTTAATTTTAACTGTGTATTAAAGGAGATTTTGTGGAACCTTGTGGAACCTTGCTGTAGTTTAAGTGGTTGTGTGCTTTTGCAGCTTCATTTTTGTTATTTTAATAAATTGATTTAGAGCTGCTGCTGCCATCAGTGTGTTTTTGTTGAATTTTTTTTTTTTTTTTTTGATGGCCTGCTTTCCCTGCTCGAGCTGCCATTGTTCTGTAGAAGGGTTTTTGGAGGGAATGGGTATGCATCAAGACTCAGCTCTGAGTCCACTGCTGTTCACACTGATGATGGACTACATTAGCAATTAGGTTAGAGGATACAGCTCAGCAGTGCTTCTGTATGCAGATGATGTGGCATTACAGATGGACAAACTCTGAATAAGAACTTCAGCAAATCTTATGGGAATGGAATATAAAACTGAAGGCATAGGGGATGAAACCGAGTACATTTAAAACAGTTGCAATAGCAGCAAATGGGAGAAATCAGAAGAAGTCAAAAATTGAGACAAAAGAGAAATAGTGGAACAGGTTAACAGCTTCAAGTATCTGGGAGGAGTAGTTGAGGAGAAGGGAGGTCTGGATAATGAAGTCAAAGCTAGAATCAGAGGGGCTACAGCCAACTGGCACAGACTGTCATAGGAGGTATGTGACAGACGAACGCCAAAGAAGTTGAAAAGTAAAGTGTTCAAAACAGTGGTGCAACCAGCACTGCTGTATGGTACATAAACCTGGCCAGTGAAGGCAGAGCAGCTGAGGAAACTGGAGGTGATGGAGATGAAGTGACTTAGATGGGTGGTAGGATGCACACTGTGGGACAGATGAAGAAATGAGGACATCAGAGAAGAAGCCCAGTAGTAATAATAATTCCAGAGGAGGTCAAAGAGAACAGATTACAGTGTTTTGAGCAAATGTACAGGAAAGCAGAAAACAATCTGGTGAAGAAGATATGAGGCAAACAAGAAAACAGGAAGCAAGAAGAAACAAGGGCATTTAGCAAAAAAGTGAATAGATTGTGTGAGAGAAGATCTGTGACAGTCCAGCATGACTGAAGAAGATAGTAAGAGATTGGCACTGAATCAACAAAGATTGTGACAGATAACGCAACACCTTGACCCCATGGAGAAAATGGGAAAAAGGGGTTCATAATGAGGAAGATGATGATGATAAAGAATTATTTGCCCTAAAACCAAGGTTTTTCTGGGCTTGGGGATTTTGTTTTCAGACGGTAAAAGAAAGGAAAGAAGTGGGGTATGGCTTAGAATATTTTTTTTTTCAGAAATGAGGAGTAAATGGGATTCAGGCATATCTGCTTAATCTGTGGTTACTTATCCCTATGTTATGTCAGAGTTTAGAGCTGGAACAGTTTGCTTCATACTTAGAAGTGTGAAACTATATTTATTGACTATTATCTATTAAGTTATGAGGAAGAAGCTCAGGCATTATCATTGTACTCTACTTGAGTTACAGGGAAAATTGATGCAGCAAGATCCAGTTACGGAACAATAAGTGCCAGCAATAAAATATAAAATCATCAGGTTATTAGACTAAAAATGGATCAGATCAAGCTAATATTGGAAGTGGAAATTTTTGAAAACACTCTGCACTAATCAAAAACTCCTACCATTAAGACTTAGGCAACAAGTCTAATGCAGTGCAATTTCTAAAATTAAAGATGACAGCACTGGGAAATTGATATCTACAACTAAGGCCATTCTAAATAATGTTACTAGTTTATTCGAAAGTGATTCCACTACTCAAGTCACTGGAGTTGGAGGTAGCTTGTTAAAAGAGCTTGTTAGAGTTTAAAAAAAAATCACAAGAGCAGGTAATCTTGCTGCTAAATGATATTACTGCAGAAGAGGTAGAATAGTTACTAAAGGAAATGAAAAGAGTCCAGTCTCCCCAATCTTATATGCCCTCCTTAGACATTTGTTACATTGAAAGGAAAAAGAAAAGTTTATACTAAACTTTACAGCTCTAGCTAGTCATGTGCTTCCCACAGGGAGTGTCATATCTGTTTGGAGACAAGCAGTCATAGCAGTTATCCTCAAACAAGGAAATGTCCTTGCCCAGGTGGACTCATACAAGCCCATCTGTCTTTTTAACCAAGCCTATGACATTTTTACCACATTATTATCAAAACATCTTGCCAGACTTTTTCCTTTCTTCATGTGTCTGGTTTAAACAGGTTTTGTTCCTGGGTGTACCACACTGATAATTTAATCAAGGCAAGTTTTTATTAAGGATGCTTCTCATAAAGGCCTACCTCACTTAATCATCATTCAGACACAGGAAAAAGTGTTTGGCCACATTGACTAGGGGTACCTTTTTGAAGCTTTATTGAATAAATAAATGCACTGTTTAAATTTATGGAGCTGATTCAAGCACATTATAAGAACAGATCCATTAAATTCAAAATTGGGGCTCAGCTTTCTCCTATAACCAGCCTTAGTAGGGGGACTACACAGGAATGTTGCTTTCCCCACTTTTAATTACACTGTATTTAGAACACATAGCAATGGAATTGAGAACTGATCTTTTAAGAGGGTATAATACACAGAGACACCAAATTAAGGTTTTATTATATGAAGATATTCTAAATATTTAATTGTCTTATCTGGATGAAGACCTGAAGGTCTTGTTCCAGGAACAATAGGAGTCCAGAAGATATTTAGGATATATGGTAAACATTTTAAAACAACAAAGGCTGTAAAGTTATCTATATTCTCCATCCTGAGCTATAATGAGCCTTCTACTTTCTTGGTTGCCTGGATCGGGTTAACTAACTGGCCTGAAGATGTCTAACATGCTCCTTACCATAACAGAGCTTAGATACAAAGAGATCTCTGTAAGATATAAGGATTTTTTCTAAAGATGGAAGGATATTTATTTAGATTCCATTAACTGATCTAAGCTGTCTTATGGTTTGCAGATCTAGGCATCTAAGGGGCTGCCTATACTTCCATTCTAGATTTATGGCCAAAGCTTAAGTGAATGGCCAAAGTTTTTTCTTTTTTTTTGAATTGCATAGATGATTTTTTAATTCCATCTTTAAATATATCTGGTAAAATGGGCTATAACAATGAAAACAGTCATCTGCACTAAAAAGTTAATACCAGAAGCCATGTCTAAACATCAGGATATGTATGTTAAAAAAATTAATACATTTTTAAGTGGCTGTCTTTGGCTTGCACATATGTATATATGTTGTTGTTCTTCTTCTTCTTTTGGCTTTTCCCAGTTAGGGGTCGCCACAGTGGAACTCCGGTCTGCTAATGATTGGCAGTAGATTTTTTTATGGGTGCCGAGGTGCCAGCTTGACGTCCAACCTTCAGTGAAGGCACCTTGTACGTATGCATGTATAAACTTGTAAAATTTGGAAAGAGGATCTTCTGGAAGAATTCAACTCATTATTATGGTATAGGATAAGGTTTCAAAGAGTTTGCAAATCTATTGAAGGGACTGAGCAAACTGAAAAAAATGGCTGATATGACTTACTTGGCTTGTCAAAACTAAGGCAGAATCCTAGTCTAGGAAGTACATTATCAGTAGAATACATTAAATTTCAACGTAGAATGGAGCATTTAAATTAATAAGAATGGGATATCATGTGAAAGGGAATTGATAACTTAGACCACTCAGGACTAACAGAATATGTTGATTTTGACTCCATATATACTGCAAGACAAAATATATACTTTTTTATGTGTGAATATAGTAATGCCTTTTGTAGTTCTTTATAGTTCTTTTATACTATGTCCAAAATGAAGCATAACATCTCATGGAATTACCCAAAGTAATGGAGATGCAACAGGGCTATTTTGGTTGAATGATTGCACATATTAAAAGAATGTAGCTCCCTCTTAGATCAATCATCAAATTATCTAGGACATTTGAAATAGAATTTGGCCAGACAAGATTAATACTTTCTCTCCCTGTTGCCCATTGCCATGAAGTAAACAGAGTCACCCTCTAGATCAGATATAGCCCTGCTAGGCCAGTAAATCTTAGTATCTAAAAGGCTATTACTTGCAGATGGAAAACTGGAGATCCAGCTATGAAAGAAGGTTGGAAAGAAATGTATCCCCCTGAACATATTTGTAGTGAGAGCTAAGAAGAGAAAGCTACCATTGAGTTGTTTTCCATGTTTGCATGGTTGTTATAGTATACATTAACATTACATTTCTTATCAAGGAATGCTATCAAAATATCCTGTGTTAGAAGTAGTATTTATGGCCTTAATGCATACATTTTAAGATTTAAAGGAAAGTAAATTTACTATAAGATGAATTCCTGAAAGGTGGTCATTGTCTAACTTTTGTTACATTTTTGCAACTTTTAGAAAAGAAGGAAAAACAGTAGTTTGAAACATTTAAGTTTACATATATATATATATATATATATATATATATATATATATATATATATATATATATATAGTGTACAATGGTATCTTTTTATTGTGTTTATTCTGCATTAGCTTGAGCATGATTATTAATGTATTCACATTAACTTTTGATAAAGTTATTGCAGTTATTATCTATTTCACAATAAAAGTTTGCTGTTATAAAAAAACAATGTAGTACAACAGTGTTTCTAAATTTCTGAGATAGTAACAGGAAAAACTGTCTTACTCCCATAATTCAGCCACTTCAAACTTTTAATTTACAGTATGCTGAGTGAATTAGAACATAACACATTTGTTTTGCCTGATAAGGAGTCAACAAATTACAATGTACACTAATGCTCTTACTCTAAATTAGATGTAAATTATTACATGAGCTTGGGTATTAAAAAGGATATCATTGTCAGACCATTATACTATATCAAAACAAAATACATCAAACTGTTTCTTTTGGTAATACAGTGGAATTATTTTTTAATAGGCAATGTTTAAAAAAAAAAATCAAATTTAATAACCGCAGTATTAAGATCAGTATTACAGGGTGGACAGAGCTACCCTACAGATCCCAACTTTTGTCTATCTCTGTACAGTCCTCTCTGTTATACTGTGACTTCAGAAACTTCATATTAAAAACACAAGGCTGTATGAAGACTCAGGGTATGCTCATTTTAATTTTTTGGTTCAGGAAATTGGGATTTTTCAAAACTAATATACTTTAAAGAAATCTTAATTTAATTGGCTTGGTATGTAAATCCACAACTTAAATAAAAGTGTTTTGGAACTCTTGTAATCAGTCTAAGGGTCATGCAGGTTCACCAAAGCCCATTTGCTCCATTTCAATAACCACACCAAGGATGCAAAGTGACCAATTAATAAAATTCCAGCAATAAAATACATCATAGGCAAAACATGTCAGAATAAACATAAAACTCCCTAATGCAAAATAACATAATAATAGGCAGTATAACACTGCCCACCTTCCTTAACAACCAGTAACATTAAACCCCACAGTTCACTCTGTAAACATCAAAATCCTCAGATGCAGCATGCTGCTATTCACTTCTGACTGTCCACTTGTCGAAGGAAAGGTGGGGACAGTAAAGGCTTTCAATTTAACCCCTCTTCTCTGCCCTCAACAACCTTTAACCTACCACAAGGCCATCAATGAAATAAGAGAGACCTTGACAGGGTTGATTCAAACAATTCCAAAAGAAGTTTGAACTATTCTACTCCCAACAGTATGAACCCCCAACCCCACCCTGGAACACCTACATCACTTCCTTATGATGCAACCTGTCACTGCTTCCACACAATTAATCCTTTCCTCCCCTACCTAATCTAGATAACCTCACCAGCCCAATCAACATTCTCCCCCTTTTCACTTCACTACTTAGGAATCTTTGGACAAATGAGTCCTCAAGCAAACTATATTTATGAAATATACTTTACATGAACTGGAATTATTAAGATCATGTTGTAACTAATTTTATTTTTGTTCTAGCTTAGGTTTTGATTTTGGAAAACAATTGGATTTTACTCAGTTATATTATTTTCTTTAACAACTGTGAAATATTTGGATTAGATTTGCTCTTTTAGTTATTGTTTAAATACGACTTAATTCTTACTGCTGTGAAATGGTGCAAATGAGGTTTGAGGAGAAATTGTTTATTTTCTGCCAATATTGTGCTTTTTCCATAATTGTGTAATGTGAAATTATTATATATAAATAAACAGATAGGGCCAAACTTTCCCTTGTACACTGTTTCAATGATGTCTACAGTTTTGTTTTGATAATAGTGAATTCATTTTTCTGGATTCTGATAGATGATATATATCCATAAAACTGTGTCTTGTCTTCACATCTATTAATCTAATTCTAAAACTCTGGTTAGAATTATTGTTGAAAATAAATGCATTATAGATATCATTAAACAATATTGCAATATCAACATGTTTTGCCTATGCATATGATCCCTTGTTATGTCTGTCCAACCTAATAACATAGCTGTAAAATATATCATGGGTTATGAGTAATGCCAGTTCTATGTCTAACTACGTACCAAATTACCAAGTATCATATTATACATTTGCCTACTGAGAGATCACAGTTTCGGGTTTAATATTCTAACCTTTCTTTCCCAATATTTTTATCTGTTAAAAATAAGGCCATAACAGAATTATTAAAACTTGCTAATGCTAAATCAAAGATGATGTGAAAGTACTCATGGGTTACAATGACACTTCCCAAGTTTATGAAGATCTGTCTTGATGCAAGGATCTGTAAGACAGTTTTCCTCCCTAATCCATAATAGATGTTAATAGAATTAGCTTTCAGACTTAGGTCTGTGTTTTGCTGTATACTACCTATGTTTCTGATAAAGAAAACCTTAAAGGCATTGAGTGTTACTCAGAATGGTCAGCTCCTGTAATGTGCTGTGTATTCATGCATGGCTCTCAAATGTACATCATTATAAGCAAAATCCACGTTTCTCACTGTCTTTCATTAAAAAAAGCCTACTTGGCATTCATTATTAAGACTTTTTTAACAAATATTCCTGGTGAATGATGTTTATTCATAATTATTCATCAAGTATAAAGAAACACATTTTAACCATGGTGCAAGCTTTACCCTTGAAGTTATTAGTAAATGTTTTGCATTTTTGCCCTTTTGAGCTACATTATGATGTTCGGCATTTTGGAGATAAATGGCTGAGAGGTACCTATTCAAGTAGGATGGCTGGTATCATGTGAAAGAAAATGATTCCATGCTAGTAACTAGAAATTTAGTCATCTAATGGGCAGTGTACCTTTCAACTTCTTTGCTCAAAAATTCCAGACAACACCAAAAATAATAGTGGGATAAAGGTTCAAAACCAATGACAAGTTTAAATACCATTCTAATTCACTTAAAAATGATAACTGAGCAGCAGATCTTGCATCTTCATTCATTTACTGAACAATAAGAAGTAAGAAACAATAACGTCTGGCATTCTTGAAAAATGATAATCATCAGTGATTTACCAGAAAAAAAAACAAAACATTTGTGAGTGAAGAGGTAAAGATATGAGGTAAAATCAGGAACATTCTGCAAAGTTCTGGACCATTGGGAGATATGATGGACAGTGATGAATGAATATCTATAAGGACAATGGCAATGCAGACAAAGGGATTAGAATTAAATGTTTTTGCAATCTGCTGACTGATTTGCCTGGTGGCTCACTTTATGACATCCCCTTTAAATCGAATAAGTATGTTAATCTATTACACGTGGACTATTTACAGAAATGACCAAGGCAGAGGCAAACAGGTACCCTTGACTATGGACTGAGAATGATGTCAATTCATGCTGCAGGTTATTCCACAACTGCAGATATATTGGTTCTTTAAAAATGTTGCCAAGAACAGGTTGAAAATCAATAGTGAAGTCATATCTATCCCTTTATGTATTTATTTATTGACATTTGATTACCGGGAAGGTCCGACTGGGTAGAAGCCTATTTTCAGAAGAAGCATGGGGAGAAAAGCTCAAAATTATTACAAAAATTTTAAGAACAATAATTTTGCAATCTTTAAAAATAAAACAAAAACGATAATTATAACAAATGAGATGTAATATAAAAACATGTTAGGAATCGATACAAGGTATATGACAGCTATTTAATATTTAGGCAAATATTTAGAGAAATGTTAGACAGTTTGTAGAGAAATTAAAGATAAGCTAGTGTAATACAAATAGGAATTGCAATATGAAGTGAGTGAAACTGAGGGAAAACAGGCTTATGATATATTTAGAGAGAAAGTCAGGGAAGAGAATTATATAGCAGTAAGGAAGTACAGGGAGAGTAAGGAGGTTTAAGGAATGAAAAGGTACTTGTTCACATTTAGGGATATAGCTTATTCTGGTTTTGAAGAAGAACAGAGCTAGATTTCAGCTAGGAAGTCTTTCAGAGTGGTTTTGAAAAATGGGAGGGAGGGTATAAACCTTATAGCTACAGGTAAGGAGTTCTAGGCCTTAGCAACCTTGTACAGGTATGGACAATGTCCAGCAGATTTGTTAGGTTTGTAGACAGACAGGAGTTATTGTTCACTGGATTGCAATGACTGACTGGAGACATAGTTGTGAAATTTTTTTTTCGGTGCTGGACAGGCAGATGGATACTGGATAATTTTATAGGTGATAAGTTGTGTATATGTTGATTTGGCAGTTCTAACCAAATAAAGCTTTTCAGTGCTATACAGTAGTGGGTTCTGAAAGGGGTATGTTCTGCAAATTTAGCAACTTTGTTACAGCATTCTCTATGTTTTAATTTTTGTGAAGCCTGGATGAGAGTGCCATATAGAAGTGTGGAGAGGAGATAAAGTAGTGACAAGTATAGTTTTAGTTGCATCTGTGATAAAGTTTTTGGCTCTTTTGTAGGTTGAATGTAAGATTATCATCCATTATCACCCCACTAGTTTGCTATGAAAAGTGACTTCAATGATTGTATTTTCAAGAGAGAGGATTTTAAACTTTGTTGTTTTTTTTTTCATGAGAAAGGGATTTAGGGGAAAAAAACACTAGTCTGGTCTTTTTTGTGTTGAGCATGAGCTGTGAGTTATGAAGCCATTTTTCAGTGTATGTTAAAGCTTTCTGAGTAATTTTTTGGCGGTGTATCATGTTGTCAGATATATAAATGAGAGCTGTCTGTGTATTGTATTAGGGTGGCCTGTTGTGCGGAAGTATAGAGAGAGTTGGTGATTTGGTGTTTTTGAATACATTTTTCAAGTATTTTGGTGAGGTGAGATAAGATTGCTATATATCTAAAATTTTCGATGTCTGTTGAATTTCCCTCTTTGTGCAGAGGGATAAAGAGAGGAATCATGGAATTCCCAGAATGATCTATTTATAAGGACTGAGACAGGACAGACAATTTTTAGGTATTTGCTTGGAAGGTCATCAGCTGAAGAAGAACATGGTTTAAGTTTGTTTAAGATAAATTTCATATAGGATATGGGCACAGGTTTGAAGGTGAAAATGGATGTTGGGCAGGGTTGGGATTAGATGTTTAAGAATTCTTGGTTAGAGATGATATACTGTATATAAAATAAGAGTTTAACTGTATTGCAGTTTCAAGTAGTGAGTTATCGGGAGAGGGGTTTGCATTGAATTTTTGACCAGGATGTAGATTTCTTTAATGGATGCCCAAAATTGTTTAGGGTTACATTTAATATTGTTCTGAAAGTTGTTATAGTATAGTTTTTTGTCTTCATTTATTTGGTTTTTAGTACAAACGTGAAGCATTCTAAAGTTTTCAAGATGTTGAGGTGTTTTATATCTTTGCCATTCTTTCCATACTTTTTCTCTATCCTGCATTAGCATTCTACTGTTTTTGGTTAGCCAAATTGCGTTATTTGTTTTCAGTCTTTTCCATCTAGGAGGTGCAAGGCTATGTAGGATATTTAGAAAAGTTGTATTAAATTCAATTACAGCACTGTCTAAAGGGAGGATTTTTAGAAGTTCCAGTTAATATATGATAGTTTAGCAATGAACATTTCTGGGTTAAATTTTGAAAGGTTACACGTTGTTTTATAAATATGCTGTTTATCTGGATGTGTGAGATGTCTAGTCATTTAGACTGGGAGATAATTTTGATTTTTATTTATTTATTTTATTTTGCATTTGTTGACCAGGATAGTCTGACTGGATACATGTCCATTTTCAGCGGAGGCCCGGGGAGAAAAGCTCCAAGGTGGTTTCATATACAATCATTACAATGAACATATAGATCAGGAGTCATCATAACATTATACAAAAGGAACACATTTTACAGTCTAGTTAAAGTTATACAAATATAACAGATTTTATAGTCCAGTTAAATAATACATTCTAACCATCTTCTAAACTGGCTTAACAAAGATAATTGAGTACCACTTACAGACATATAAGTAGTACACCAGTATGCGTAAGGATTTAGTCAGGCTTGGAGCAGGGACATATCCATTGAGACTTGAAATGCTCCTTGAGAGCTTTTTTAAATTGAGTTAGGGTGGTATCTAGGGTAATGTTAGCAGAAAGGGAATGCCAATTTTGCCAGCAGTGTTGGCGAATAGGTTGTCACCAGCTGTGTTGTTGGATTTGATGGTTTGCACTAATAGTCTATTAGATGACTGGAGTGATCTGGAGTTGGAGTGGGGATAGATGATGTTTTTTAGGGCAGGTGTATTATCTCTTTGGTTAAGTGCTTTGTGAGCCACAATGAGTTGATTATACTGAATCTGCCTGGGAAGCTCTAGCCATCCGAGATAATTTAGATTTTTCAGTGATGTGTTCTATAGGGTAGACCAATTGCAAATCTTGTTATGTTGTTATAGCAGTTTGAAAGTTTGTTAAGGTCAGTTTTATTTAGGCTGGCAAGTAAAGGGGAAGCATAGTGTGTAGAGAGTAGGTGACAGTAGGCAATGGAAGTCCTAGCATATGGGGCAAGGAATGGCTTTATCCTATATAGTGAGCCCAGTTTTCTGTTAATGGTTTTGATTGTTTTGTTGACGTGCACATCAGACTTAAGATTGTTGTCATAATGATTCCTAGCAGTTTTGTATGGGCATCTGGAGAGATTATGGTACCATTATTGGCCTTAATGGAGAGAGATAATGCAAGGGATCTTTGCGTGGGGGTGAAAAGTAGGAGTTTTGCTTTATTAGGATTTAGAATCAGACAGCGAGCGGCAAGCCAGTTTTCTACTAGGTTGAACGTACTCTGAGTTATAGATAGCAGCTCTGTTTGCGAGGTGCCAGTGCAGATCAACATTGAGTCATCTGCATATTGAATGCAGATGGCTTCAGGGATGACTTTGTGGTGGTCATTGATAAAAATGGAAAACAGAAGTCATCCCAAGATAGACCCCTGTGGGACACCTAGAGTGTTGGGTAGGAGGTTTGAGAGTTTGATCTGCCATAAGACAGATTGTAGTCCATTGTTCATGTGGGATTCAAACCATACTCATTGAGAGAGTCTAACATTATACCTGTGGTGGAGGATTAGCTAGGGTCTGATACTAGGATAAAGTCTAATAGAGAATTTGATATCTTGCTGTAATGTTTGGGGCTATTAATTAGTTGTGTGAAACTCTATAATTTCATGCGAGATATAGGGGAAATAGAGTTTGTGCATAACCAATTGACTTTCACATCACCTAACAGTATTTTTTCTTGTGAAAATGTTATGGTTATCCAATGCAGGATATCTTCCAGTATAACTATATTGTCACCAGAAGGGATGTAAAGGACAGTAATACGTATTTGTTTATAATTGTTTATTTTGGAGAAAGCAATAAGAATCTCTGTGGGATAAGTTATTCTAAACATTGGATTCTAGAACATTGAAGATGCTGGCACTTGTTTGTTTTTGTAAGTGTTCTGTGGTACATAGGTTTTGAGTTTGAGTAAGACACTGGGATGGGAGGGAAAGAATCCTGTCAGTGTGTTCATATGAAAGTGGCATGGCAGACATTGATCCGTGAACATATACTTATAGGTTGAAGCATTGCTAACATAAGCTCGTTCTATCTTGAATAGAATGACACGGCATCCTTTATGGCAAACTGAAAAGTCTTAAAATCAGATGACTGAAGGTTGGTATCAGTTTTTGAAGGATATGTAGAAATGCAATATTACCAGCTGAGGGGGCAGTAATAAGTAAAATATGATCCTCATGTTGGAGCAGGTACAATACTTTCCCAGGTTCCTTTCTTGTACGTGGACAAAGAAATATGTTAATTGTCTACTGCAAAAATGAATACCTTACTACCTTATGTTGGAAGACTTTAGTATGGTCTATGAAATCATAGAGGGATCTAGAGAGAGACCAGGGTACTTAAAAAATCATACCCATGCAGATCTACAGTAGTCAAGTCAAGGCTGGTGATAAAAGACAACTGACCCATGCAGATCTACAGTAGTCAGGTCAAGGCTGGTGATGGAAGACATCTGACCCATGCAGATCTACAGTAGTCAGGTCAAGGCTGGTGATGGAAGACATCTGACCCACGCAGATCTACAGTAGTCAGGTCAAGGCTGGTGATGGAAGACATCTGACCCATGCAGATCTACAGTAGTCAGGTCAAGGCTGGTGATAAAAGACAACTGACCCATGCAGATCTACAGTAGTCAGGTCAAGGCTGGTGATGGAAGACATCTGACCCACGCAGATCTACAGTAGTCAGGTCAAGGCTGGTGATGGAAGACATCTGACCCATGCAGATCTACAGTAGTCAGGTCAAGGCTGGTGATGGAAGACATCTGACCCATGCAGATCTACAGTAGTCAGATCAAGGCTGGTGATGGACGGTGCAGTGGTGCAGCGGTAGTGTTGTTGCCTCACAGCAAGAGATTTTCCAGTTCAGTTCTCAGCTGGGGTGCCTTCTGTGTGGAGTCTGCATGTCCTCCCTGCATTCATGTGGGTTTCCTCCAGGTGCGCTGGTTTCCTCCCACGTTATAAAGACATGCGTCTGGAGCGTTTCTCCCAGGGCCTCCACTGAAAATTGGCTTAGTTCCAAGTCAGACTTTTCCAGTTAACAAAATGTTAAATGAAAACATTTGCAGCAATCCAGAGCATGAAGTGACTACTAAAGATCATATATGAAATTTAGACAAAGTTCACTCTGACCTCCCACTTTCAGGAATGTTATTATACCTTCACTATACAGAGATCACTTTATAAAGAATTCAGAGTTTTATAATTAAAGATGAATGCCTAGTCATCTGTATGGAGAATCTTGACCTTGTCACTGTTAAATGTGACTTAGAAAATGGACTGAAAGGTAGCAAAACAAGCAGATTTATATTAGGCATTTATGATATACTGCAATATCTCGAGACAGAACCAGTATTGGAATTTATTCCTATCAGTTTATGCCGTCTCTATTTTGTTTAATTTTACGGGTAACTGAGTTGGACCAGAAGATCTTCCTTTATGACTTAGTCAGAGTCATAAATCTGAGCAAAAATGGAAACAATTAAGAATGTTGCATAGCAGGTTCAGCAAGAAAATAACATATACTGGACATTATGCATGATACTGTTGTGAATCTTTAGTTTAAAAGCATCACAACACCCTTGCATATATATATATGCAGTATTTTAAAAGCATAACGGTGCCAGTACATTCAAGGGCAAGAATTGTGCAGCCAAAAACTGTATCAGAAGATGGCTACCTCTGTCAGTATAAGATGTGAAATCAGTCAAAGTTTGTTGTTGTACTAAGTTCAAAGCTATTAAAATTGAATATACTCCCTATTATTTCCATAAAAGTTGCATTTTTTTAACTTGAATTCCCAGATCTGTGCATATTTATTATGTCAGTATTCTGGAAAGTGCTTGTTGAAAGCTTTATTTATACATGAGGCTGGCAGATCGTGCTGAGGTTAAGGCTGCAAGCTATAGATCCTGTGGTAGAGGGTTTGGTTCCTTTGCCTACTATGTGACTTTGAGCAAGTCTCTTAATCATGCATTGTTTCCATTTGCCCCTAAAAAAGGACTGTGTCCAATCAGCCTACCTGGTTAACAAATGAGTGCTATTAATACAGCTTTTTTTGACCTTTCATTGCCTCCTTTGTTTTTGTTTAGCCACTGCTTTAAGGAGTATAAAGTAACACATATCATTAATTTTACACTTAGCTACAGTTATCTTGAAACACTGGAAAGAAAGCAACCAGACCAATTTTTCTCAATGGAAAAATATATATTAACCTGAAAAAAAGCAAATAAACACATGAGAATATAAATAAAAGTGTCGACTTTGTTTAGTTGAATCTCATTTTGCTGAATTTCATTTCACCCCAACCACTTTGCTGAAAACTCAAATTACTGAAAACTCTTTACACTGAATCTCATTTCACTGAACTGCAGTTAGTATATATGGCACTGTGTACAGTACTGTAAGGCAAATAAAAGGTATATGCCCTTTTCCCCACTGTAGTTCGATCTTGGAGTTAGTATATATAGTTAGGGGGTGTGGGGGTGTAACCCCTCCCCACTAAGTTTGAGTACATATTGTTTTCTGCAGGGAGTTAGTCATTGGTGTTGCAACTATGCATGTCTATTGTTTAAAATGTATTGCTTTGAAGTTTTTGGTAAAATACAATATAAAACAAAAAAGGTAGGAGCTACATGCCCACATTCCCCCTAATTATATATACTAACTCCAGGATCGCACTACATTGGGGAAAAGGGCATATGCCTCTTACTTGCCTTACAGTACTCTACACAGTGCTATTTATGCTAAGTTCGGTTCAGTGAAATGACATTCAGTGAAATGAGTTTTCAGTAATTTCTGTTTTCAGAGATGTGGTCAGGGTGAAATGAAATTCAGTGAAATGAGATTCAAAGTAGTCCCAAATAAAAGTGATGTATTTGTATAACTTGTTTTTATTTTTCTAACTGGGTAGGTAGACTGATGCAAATTTTTTTGTTTTATAATAATCTTTACACAGTTATTGCTGATAGCATGTATTAATGTTGTTTTCCGTTTTTAAAGTCTAACTAGAGGTATCTAAACTCTGAACAATAAATTTTAACTTTCTATGCAATGGTTGCTTTTCTGAGGATAAGTCCATGATTGCTTATAGATTTATATATTTGTTCTCTTAAAAGTGCATCTGTGATGCAAAAACCCAAATTTAATTTTTTTGCATTTCGTAAGGGATAAGTCAGAAAGGTTATTTTGTAGTTTGGGACTGAAGGATAGAATATGAATGGGAATCAATACACACATATGAGGGATGTATATCCAGAATTATTATCTGTGCTTGCATTTTTGTCTAATTTTAATGGATAAGTATTGGCATTCAGAGAAAAATTATTTGCTTCCAAATATCATAATTTAGTTGTGAAATAAATCATTTAGTTGAATTTGTGCATGTTTTGTAAAGCTCTTAACTTCAAGTATTTATCATCTATCAGTCACTGTACTGTGATGAAAGAACACCTGGGATGTCACTTGAAATGAAGTATTCTTTTTTGTCATATATTTTTTATCTAATATATATATATTAGGCAGTACTTTTAGCATTTTACTTATGCTGTTAGACATCTGTCAATTAATTGATTTTCGGTGAATACCAAAACAATTATCTTTTTCAGTGAATGAAATCAAACCTGCAGCTCTAAGTGGTGAGCACGCACATGCCTCATATGGGTATTCTATTCCTTAACTCATATAACCTATTCTGAGGTTACAAAACTTCGGTTTAAGTAAAACTTTTGTACAGAGTGAAACACCATTTCACTAGAATTAACTTAAAATGCTGTCATTCTTTTTAAAGGGGTATATTTGACTCAAAAACCCAAGTGTTCTATTAAAGTGATATAGTGGGTTAGTGTTTCTTCTTAGGTAAGGGATGCACTCAGCTATGTTTCATGCTTTAGTGCACCCAAAGAAAGCCAATAATACTTTGTCACACCCATCCTGACTGATTATTTTTATTTTATGTAACTTCTTAATCACTGAGTACTTTCGAAATCAATGAAAATGAAGTAGTATCTTCCATTTTATTTTTTCTTAGTGTCAGTTTATGTTAAAATGTATAACTCACCATATCCAGGGCTTCTTTCCCAAACTAATTGCTGAGCATGTTTTCTCAAAGACATACAATGTGATGGATATTGTGGGAATCAAACCAAGATCTGCAAGATGCAGCCTGCTTGCCCTGTTCAGAAGTCATCACATTAACCCCTCAACTACATTGTTGGATCTAAAACACATGCTCAGAAAGAGAAGGTTGAACTGAATGCCAGGTACATTTTCAACAATGGAAGCACAGCTAAATCCACTGGTGTTGTCATACTTCAAATTACAGTAGGCTGTAAAATTGCAGTATGACTGTGTACACATGTCAGCAAGCAGGCCAAATTACATTTAACAGGAACATTATGGGTTATTTCCAACAGTCTGTAAGGCCTTTTATGGCCAAAGTAAGTACCTTTCTCAGAGACAATGATTACTGCTGAAATACTTATAAGGTTTTAACACATCTATATACTCTGTACAAATGCATTTTGTTAATAAAATACTTGATACTGTACTCAACAAGAGCAGGCTACATAGAAAAATCATTCTACTAAGGCAAAATACATGTATGATAACCACTGCAGCATAATGCTATCTTCATAGTAATTTATTTTTATACTGTGATCCCCTCATATGTCATCTTGGTTTTGACTTTGTGCCAGACTGAATCCTATTACTTTTCTGTGCTAATCCTTTAGGGAGGAGACTGTTTTTACTCTGTCATTACAAGACATACAATCCTCAAAAGCTTAAAAGGTCACACAGCTACAGGCTGTTCGGATATCAGATGCTTAATAAATGTTGTCATGGTTATGCATTACCTGCTCACAAACGACGTTGCTGTCTCCAGCTGACTCATGTTTCCATCTCACTGTGTCATTTGTTCAGATTATTTTGAATCAGTATTGCTCCCTGGCACATTAATGAGCAGCCATTATGCCATGTAAGGTTCCTGGTACTGTAAACAGTCTCATACTGCCACTACAGAAATGTTCTAGTCATGAATGCTGGTGTTAAAATACCAAAACAACAGTTTGCATCATATTACTTTACGAATGTAGGTCACTGATAGTGAAGCTGCAGCAGACTATGTAAATTATTGCATTTCATTTTTATTTTTTGGTGTATGTGGGTATTTAGCTGAGAGCTTGTAATCTAGAAATCTGGCCACCTAACACAGCAGAACACAAATACTTAGGTGTTGTACCAGACAACAAACTCACCCCTCAAACTCATACTGAACAAATAAAAATGCTTAAAATATGAAGATGATCGAGAAATAGCCATCAAAGTGTTAACACTCAGATTAGAATACTCTCTATATGTTACAGCTTCCCTGTCAATCTGCAATACTAGCATGGTAAAAAATGTTTAAAACACAGTTTTGAGATTCATACATATAGTTAGTAATAACAAAACTGGTTAACATTACCAATAGCAAAATGACTGACTACAGACAGGGCCAACTATCTGTTAAACTCTCTTTCAAAATACTTAATGAAAGATACTGCACCCAAACTGACTTGCTAAGAAATTAAGGAGGCTTGAATCACCATACTTTTTAAGAAACACTGACAGCCTCAAATAAAAACACCACTCTTATTAATAGCCTATGAAGGATATTTCACCAAACTAACTCCAGCTTTCTGGAATAGTCTTCCAAATGAGACTGCTGCAGCACAAACACTTCAACTAAAGATGAAACAGTAATTTAAGAAAGAGTTTAAAATCACCTACATTTGAAATTCAGGCTCATAGGAAATGGGTTACTTCAGCATTAATATAAATCACTACACAAGCTTCCTGTCTTCACCTTTCCTTTACCTTCATGTACTTTAATTTTATCATACCTTTTTTGGAGTGGAAAAGTTTGTAACCTACACAACATAAAGCTTTGTTGCATAAGACAACTTGCTTTGCTTATTAATTCTTTAATGTTTTCCCATCTATGAATACATGTAGAGTAAGCACCCTCTTCATTTACATGCTTATTGTGATTATGATGTGTCCTTGTATACCTACTGGATTCTTGTTTTTCCATTTGACCCAGGCTATGGCTGATAAGGGTCCTATACCAGCCTACTCCTCCAGTTAAGACACAATCAAATCAAATAAATAAATATATATTCAAATATTGTTTGTGTGTAAAAAGTACTATACAAATATGTCTTTACTTAAAACTGCACTTTCGGTATTAAAAATAATAAATAAAATGACGTGCTACAGCTTGTGGATTTAATTTACTCCTTGCTCGGCTAGTCACTTACTGGTTTCTATTATATTCTAATCCCTAACTGTTAGTGTTGCAGGTTGCTATGTCTATAAAACACCAGCAGCATTACTGTTGTCATTGATGCTTTCACTATTGCTAATTGCATTTATTTTTGATGTAATAATTGCTGCATGATTTCTCTGTTATTATTGTCTAAATTGCTTGTAATGGATTGCATGATTCATTGAAAATCATTAAAATTAACTATAAACTGTTATGTAACAGCATTTTGGTACCACACAATACCGACAGTAACTATAATGACATTCTTCAAACTCAAAGTAAAAACCCAAGTAAAAAGGAGGTCAGATGTTAGGGAGCAGGTGCTGCACCCAGCATGATTAGGAAAGGCTAACACCCTGCAGGTGATGAGTGTATAGAGAAGTGGAAACCTGTTGTTGCATAACCTTCAATGTGCATGGCTGATAAAGAGGTGTGTGATGTCAAATAAGAGGGAAGTGTCACAAGAAATGCTAAAAATAGTATTGTCACAGAATACTGGATGGACATTTGAAATAACTCATTACACTTCTTCACTCACTTAATTAAAATGGCACCTATACTTTTACAAATGCGTTCAGTGGTATGAATTCATTGGATGAAATATATTTATTTTTCACTTAAACTGCCTACAAGCGCATCGACACTGTACAACTAAATAATTAAAAACAATGAGATGATATGTAATTTACAGTTGCATTAAACCTTTGGTACTAGTTCTCAGTCAGCTCTGTCTGTCCATATGAAGGCTTGGCTCCCCATGAGCAGCTCTTCATTTTGTCTAAGGTCATCTGCAAATTGGTCAAACCTATTTTCAATCCTCTTTAATGATTTCTGCTACAGGAGTGCCAAAGAACAATGGCCACAGTGCAAACTCCTAGAATCACACCAACCATGTTTCTTTTATTTGATAGTGTTCTACTGGCTACTTTTATTTGTTTCCTACCACACAGATACTCCAAAACCAGTTTAATCATTTTCTCTCCCACTTTTAAGTTCCTTCAGTTTGATATCTGTTTCCTACGAGGAAAGTGAGTAAGTGGTTTTACTGAGGTCAAGGTATATAACATCGAATGGGTTTTCTTCATCAAATTCCAATGTAACCCAGCTATAAAATGAAATCAAGTTGGACTAATGTCTTTATTTACAGAAACCCATGCTAGCTCATATACAAGAGACTGCTGCCTTCCAAAAAAAACAAATACCCTTTCCCTTAGCATCATACTCATAACATTCCCTTCTACAAAGCCTGACAGTTTAAGGGTCGACAGTTTCTGTGCTTCGTTGCTGCTCCTTGTGAAGCAACACCATCATGGCCCTCTTCAATCCTTTGCAAAAGTGTGAGTGCTGAATGACTATTTGAAAAGTACTAACAGTGGATATCTCAGTCTGAGAGTAAATCTTCTAGGTTGTTTAACATTCTGGGAGAAGAGGGCAGGTTTGCTGTCAGAATCTTTTGCCTTGTATTCAGTTTAATTATTTTTTATATTTACATTTGATAACCAGTTAGGTGTTCAGGACAAAAGACGCTTTTCAGACATATCCCAGGCCAGATGGCAGTAAAAGACAATGCAATAAAAATACAAATAAAATGCAATAAAATAAACATAAGGATATAATTAAATACAAATAGAAGCAGTCATAACAGTATAAGCAAAAATAACATTAAAAGGCAGAATTCTAAAAAGAAATATAACTCCAGTAATGTAGCATTAGCAACATAAATACAATAACATTAATAACAGTCAATGTATAATGTGCTAAGCTAGAAACACATATGTATATATATGTGTGTGTGTGATAAGGTAATGTGTTGGAACTTCGTCAGGACAGTGTGATGTCTAACTGAGAGATGCCACTCATCATTCCCCTCCTTCCAAGCTGGATGTCATCTTCTCTTCTTCTTTGTGTGCATTACATTAAGAATCTCTGCCTTTTCCCAATCCTCAGTGTACTGCTTCAACCCCTCAGCCAGTTTCTGGATTCTACTTTCACCTTTCTTCATATATAATTCTTTCTTCCTTCTCTTTATTATGCCTCCCTTTCTTCCTGTTTTTGCAAACAACTGTTCTAGCTCCTGCCCTGCATACCTTTTCTCTCCTCTTTAGCTTAAGAATTAATCTTTTCTTTACATGGGCTATCTCCTCAGCTTCACTGATGAATGACATTGGTCACTGTGGTCTCTATGTCTTGATATTTTTTTCTTATTTGCACCTTCCATACCTGTTTTATGTTTCTCTTTATTGTTATCAATAGGATATTTGTTCCAAGCACTTGTCTCCAGTGTCCACTTCTGTCTCAAAAAAGTCCCTTACCTTAACATGTTGCCTTTCTCATGGGCAGCAATTTGTTTTTTGTTTTTGTTTGCCTGATATCCCTTGCCCTGATGAATAAGACCATTACATGGTCACTGCTGGCCAGGACACTTCTATTTCTAGGCATTAAACTCTTTCACCCTTGCTAATTATAATGACCAGTATTTTGTCCTTCACTGTAGTTTACTGTACTGGTCAAATAAAACCTTCTTCATTTAGGACTTCCATTTTTTTTCATTCTGTCTTCCAGTTTGGATGCAGCAATGCACAAGTCTATATCAGGGATATTAAAGTCTCCTATCAGTACAAGTTTCTTTTCCAACTATGTGGCACAAAGTGTGAGAGGGATAAAGTGATGATTGTGACCCATATGAAATGGGGTCAGTTAGTGTCATAGGCTCTAAAGAAACTAGAAAGAGAGGGTGGGAATGAACAGCTGCAAAGACGTGCATATCTGGTGGAGGGCAGATGAGGGAGGCTACTGGAGGTACTACATTAGTGCTGGTTAGGAATACTTCAGCTGGTTCTATGCCAGTTTACAGCAGGACAGCAGACAAAAGGGAACAACAATGAACTTTGACACTATAGTTTGAATGACCCACATGCAGAAGCAGGTATCCAAATGAGTCAGTACTGTAATCACTACCTTAGCAGATAATATGCAGTGCAGCAGCTGTAGGAGAATGTTAGTTAGCAATCAAGCAATAACTCAAAACTGCATGGGAAAGGGAGTTAGAGATCAAGGAATAACTCAAAGCTGTAGAGGAAAGGGAGTTATAGATCAAGGAATAACTCAAAATTGTAGGGAAAGGGGAGCTAGAGATTAAGAAATAACTCAATGCTGTAGGGGAAGGGGAGCTAGAGATCAAGGAATAGCGCACAGCAATAATGGAACAGGAACTGGATATCAAGGAATAACTCACAGTTGTAGGGAAATGGGAACTAGACATTGGGGAAAAACTCACAGCTTTAGGGAAATGGGAGCTAGAGATCAAGAAATATCTCACAGCTGAAGAAGAATGAGAATTTCTGATCAGGAAATAACTCACAGCTGCCTGCATGATGGTCCACAGATATGAGACCCAATGGTTCCAAAGACATGCAGTAGGTGAATTGGACACTTTAAATTGGCCATAGGTGAGAGTGTGTGTGTGCAAGTGAGTGGTATGAGTGAGCTACCATGGCAGGGCTAACCACCCTGTTGTGTAAACCTTGGCTCGAGATGATTGTCACTGCTGAAGTGACACCCTGGTTCCATGTGCAAACTCTTCCTATTGTTAGCATGCTCCCTGTTTTGCCCTCTATTTCCTTCTTGAACAGCTAATTGTCTGGGATCTCTATATTCCTTCCCTTTCATCATTTGCTTAAGTTTGAGTCATTCCTATTGTGCCTGTTTTTCCTGTTGTATCACTTTCTATTGATCTCCCATTTTTTGCCTAAACTACTGAATAACTCAATATGATGTTTTGGCTCTTCCTACCAGTCTTGTCTATCAGCTTTTCTGCTGTTCTTATACCTTATTCACCTTTGTTTGTTTTGACTTACACCCTGCATGACCATTGTTTTTATATCTATACCTATCCATTGTATCTACTGCCTGTCCCTGTGGTACTTTTGGTTACATGAGCCATCCTGCTGCCTTATTTTTTCCTCCTGTGTGTCTGCTCTCCTTCCTTTCCACAGGAGTTCAATGGTATAATTATTCTCCTGCACATTTGATTTCAATATTTTGACATGGCTACGTTATCTGAAGAGAGTTGAAGTCCACTGATGCCATAAAGGCCTATCTTTGCCTTGCCTGCCCTTAGTCAACTATTCATCCAAATTCCTGCCCATTAGTCTATATTTTGAGTCATTTATTATAATCTGAGATCTCACCTAGCCTTAACATGCTATCACCTGTCATCAGTAATGTTTCCAATTAGGCTTCTGCCCACCAGCTCTCTGCATATGCCCTTGTCTCTGTTGCTTCTGTAGTCCCACTTGCCAAGTTGAAACCCACATATACTATGGCATTTGCACACCCACCGTCAACAAAGAGAAGCTGTCTCACTGATGAATCATACATAATCTCAGTTGTAAGACAGATCTTAGTGCCACTTGTCTACTTTAGTCTCATTTGTCTGTCCATTTAACATTGCTTGTAAATAAATACCCCGTCTCTGTTCCTTCATCCTCCTTGCCTTCAAGGCACTTTGAAGCCTCTACTGTTAAATCTGAAACACTGAGTCACAGTAAATATCTAAAAGGTGAAGTGATAACTCTAAGATCACTGAACTCTGGATGTTTTCCATTATCTCAAAACTGTCTCACAATTAATACAGAGTCATGCTGAAGGGGCAGCCTCACGGTATTTTGTAAAATGTGACTTGATCATATGCACTGGTGTTGTTTCAGGCTGTAATGAAAAAGCACTTGATAAACTGATGAGTATCTTTTTCTTGTTCAGCCCTGCTGTAGTCTTTCTTAGGCTACATGAACTAACTGTGTTATGAGCTTTTCCTAAGTAATTTTGCTAGTCTGAGGCTCTATCTCTAGCTCATCTGTTGAATGTCTGGCACTTCTTCCTGCATCCCTGCTCTCCTGCTGTTTCTTCATGCATTGCCTGCTGCCATATACACCTCCTTGTTCCCTTCCTTACCTCACTTGTCCTCTTTAGATGCCTCTATCATATATATATACCACTCTCTCCTTTCCCTCATGCATCTGCTTTGTTTGTTGTCTCCTGGACTGCTCTCCCTTCCTTCCATACTTTATTCTCCATCCTGTGCTGTTCCTGTCTAGTCACATCCTTCCCTCATTCTTGCTTTTTTTTAAACTTTCTATTTCTGTTCTAATAATTCTCTTCTGCCTAAACTTTCTTTCCTCGTAGTCTCTTCATACTACATTGATCCAGGTTGCATTATCTATCTGGCTTGAGTTCTCCAACACTGGAAGACAGGAATAACACTAGGCAAGCAATCGTGGGAACCATAAGGTGCTTAGCCATACACATTTAGGTAGACACACTTAAAAATTAAACTAATCATCCTGAGGTGAACTACTTTACCTTCTAATATTACTAACTTCAAGCATCCTCTGCAAGTTACCACTACACTAGAAGTCCCTGAACCCCACTATCATTTCACTTCCAAATAACGGAATGAGACTCCTCTCAGTTCCTCAGGTCACATTCAAGCCATTTTCCTTTCCAGTATTTTCTTCTTTTTAGTTATTTTTACTTGTAGCCATTTAAAACAGTCTGTAATGAAGGGTTATGATTCCTGTTTTGCTCTTGTTTTTTTACCAGCTTAGCCACGGCATCTGACAACCTTCCCAGCACTAAATCAGTCCCTACCTTCTCCTTTGTTTCATCTGTTCTTTTTGTCCTCCTGTATGCCCTCTTATAGTATCCCCTTATGCGTTATAGCATGAATTATGGTTCCTAATCACTATTTCATTGCTGTCCTCCAGCTGTAACCCATAATATTCCAGATTCCCCATACCTTTCCATAAGAAGAAGCTCCATGATTTTCTTTAACCCTGAGGCTTATCTGGTAAGTTGGTAGTTTTCTGCCTTTGTTTACCTCCCTTTTTTCCAACTTGGAATTATATCTGCCTCTTTCTATATTCCTTGCACCTAACTTCCACTGATGGTTTGTTAAAAAAAATGGTACAATATTTCATGTGCTGTTGCACTAAACACTCTGAGTGAATATGCTTATACCTCTTGGTTATGCCTTTCCTTGTTATTTCCTTCTCTGCTCCCCCCAGTCTTCAGGTCTCCTGAGCCCAGCTGTTCCACTTGTCTTCCTTTGCTCCCTTGCATGATCATAAAATGTCATATTCTAAAGTATTTTAATCTATGGCAAGATTCAAGCTGCATATCTAAAATCTTCAAAAAGCACAAACCAATATAAAACCAATAAACTTTATTGTCAAGTAGTTGCCTCACACAGACTTCTTCACCAGACCTAAAACAGCATAACCCTCATAGCAAAGTGACTGTGCATAGTTTTACTAAGACAACCTTCCTGTTTGGATTCCATTGTTGTAAATAGTTGAACTTTAGAGTTCTTTAGTTACGGCTGTACAAAATCTACACTGATAATCTATTAATGATCTTGACAAAGTACCTAGCATATATTTAGTCATCTTTCAGATCAGCCCACTTTTTTTCCCTTTTGAATCTGTCCTGGTTACATACACCGAGTAGCATTTTGTATTTTACTGGCTAGCAAAGAGTTTAATCCTCATTTTGCAGCATGTACTGTTTAACTAAGGCAACCTTCCTGTTTTAATTCCACAGTTTGAAAAAATAAATGTTCCTGTTTTAAGTTATGACTGCAAAGGGCATACCATACAGACATCGTGCCACCTCTAGAATACATTTAACCAATGGAAAAATGATCACAGTTGTGTATACACTCCCATTTAGAGGAAGGAGCAATACTGAAGCATATGATGTATTCTATGTTCAACATCAATAAGGGCAGCTTCCAGTTCTGAGATGCCAGCCTTCAATCAATGTGAGTACTTAGCAAACTTTCAGCTTGAACACTTCAAGAAGGAAGAATATAATAATTTTGATAATACTAATAGCAGAGTGATGCTAGGCTGGTTAAATGTCGCTCAAATTCCCCACAGTGATGTGGAATAGCAGACAGACTTGTCTTCTATCAGCAATGAGAATTGACTGATAGCATGTCTTTACAAAACATATGGTTGACTCAAGGTACTAAGTGTTCTGCACAAACACATATATATGTTGAATGAAACACATTCAGAAACAATGACTTCTCAACCTCTTAGCACAAGAAACCTGGACAAAGCCAAAAATAATGGGGGAGACAAAGACCCAAAGATAGGGATAAGTTCTAAATATTGTTTATATAAACTTAGAAATCAGAATAAAAGGTATTGTGTTATCATGCATTTTCTGAAATGTCTTTCATTGCTCAGTGAATTCAGTTTTCAGTTATTTGACAGAAAACCAAACATTTTTAGGAGGAACAGACCTAATATATGATGCAAAAACTTAGACATTGTGCAAACATCTGGACAGCTGAGTGGTATAATGACTACAGATGCAATAAATAAGTCACTCAATAAACAGAAAAATGTGAGTAGGTTTTATAAAAGCTAATGTTTTCCTAATCACTTCTACTACTTAAATAATGATGCTTTAGAAGATACTTCAAAACAAAATGTAATATCTGTTTTTCAGGACTTGACACTCTCTAATAATTCCTCACAACTATTTCATGTGGGTGCACTTAATGTGGAAGTATACAATAAGTGGACATCCATGCAATTGCGTACACCCTGTAAAGAAAACAAAGTGATTCAGGGTGACAATTATGGGGAAAAAAGAAACTGACGAGATGAGTACTAAGGGGAAATATGTTATGGTTGGTCAATTTATAATGTGTAAACACTCCCACCATCACAGTGGATGACGATGCACCCAAAGGGCAGGTTGGGATATTCTAATAGATAGTAAGGGTAAAATCACTCTTAAATGACTAAAAAAAGAACAGATCCCAGAACTGAGCCCTGAGAAACACCAAGGGTCGCTTTCATATGTTCTGATAAGGAGCCAGCAGCTTGCACCATGTGGGTTTTGTCTTTCAGCTAACTATCTTAACAAATACGGGTCGATTTTTTAAAGTATTTAGCTTTTGTATAATGTCAGCATAGGGAAATTTTGTAGAAGGCTTTGGTCAGGTCAAGATATTTATTATTTATTATTTGTTTGACATTTGTTGACTGGGATAGTCCAACTGAGCTTTTGCCCTTTTTCAGTGGAGGCCCGGGGAGAAAATCTCTACAATTATACACAAAGATAATAATAATAATAATAATAACAACAACAACAATAATAATAATAATAAAATACCACAATAACTGGAATAGTAAATCCATAGATTACAATATGAAAATGTACAATATTTTGTCACAGGTTATGAAAAACCATTGGTTAGTTCAAGATAGGATTGAACAGGCAATTAAAATCAGTTGGTCTCAGATATTTACAATATAGTAAACATTAAACACATCAGAAGAAGAGTTGTTTGGAGATTTCATTTATACAAGTAGTGTATGGAGTATAATGCATGCATTTAGGGAAAAGGTATAATTAATGTGTATTGTATACAGTGTTAGAGGTGTCAGGGGATTTAGATTTTGAAAAACTGAAATTCTTTAATTAACGCTTCTGGTACCTCGGCTCAAATGCCTTCAAGGAATGAATGAATTGAGATAGCAGAAGTCCTTTTATACACAAATAACTCATTAATGACATTAAACAATTATCAATATAATTGTCTGCCCATTTACCCACATAAACCCAATGTAAAAACAAGCTACCCTTAAAGAGGCATATATTCGATATGAAGAAACCACCACTATATAAAAAAACTTTTTATGCATATAAACACAATGTGTCCCAAACTTTGTCTAATGCTTTATAACAATTTGAAATACAAAATAACTCACTATATTAATATCTGTCAACAATGAATAAGTTATATATAAATTATTTATAAATTAATTTCCAAATTCATCCCTCTGGGATGCAAGGTTCTGAAATTCACAATGAACCTTGTTTTCAATTGCAAAAGCTTCTGAGAATAAGCTTTTCCAATACATCCATCATAAGCTGGTCTTGCCAAAACCCCATAAAACAAACTATCATGAGTACCCTCATGTGTTGAACAAAAATGTTGGGCTACTGGGCTGTCCATTCTTTTATTCTAGATGTCATCCATATGTTCCAAAATTCTCAACTTTATCTTCCTCCTGGTTTGTCCTACATACCACATAACCGGTGAACACCCACAACCTAAGATGTACACTACCCCAAGGGAATTGCAATCAAAATGAAATCTAGCCTTAAAATTATTTCCATTAATAACAGACCCATGTACATTTCTCATTTTGCTATACACCTTGCATCTGCCACATGGGAAAGACCCCAATTCACCAATTTCATTCCCACTTGTTCCAAGATTTAATCATTTCTTGAGGTTCAAAAACCTACCAAAAGAAAAAGTGTTACTAATACTTCTGATAAGGAATTTGATAAGGTGAGATTCAGGTTGCTCAGCAGCGGGTGTTAAGAGTGAATATTTTCAGGAAAGTAGGGGATGTTATGAAGGAGATAGTTGATAAGGGAGAAGATTGTTTATTAAATAACAAAGATCAACAGGATGCTATTTATTTTGTTAACAAATTTTCCCCTTTTTCTGACACCCTAAGGAGATTAGTTAACAACTTGCAGCCTATGGTTGGTGAGGATGAAAGTTTGGGCAACCTTTTTCCCAGTAGGATTACTTTTTATATAGTGGTGGTTTCTTCATATCGAATATATGCCTCTTTAAGGGTAGCTTGTTTTTTCATTGGGTTTATATGGGTAAATGGGAAGACAATTGTATTGATAATTGTTTAATTAATGTCATTAATGAGTTATTTGTGTATAAAAGGACTGCTGCTATCTCAATTCATTCATTCCCTGAAGGTGTTTGAACCGAGGTACCAGAAGCATTAATTAAAGAATTTGCAGTCTTGCTGAGCTCTGTATCCTGTGTGTTTTTCTTCATTTATAGTTGTTTTTGTATTTTGTATTTAGATTTTGTACTCAGGAGTGATAAAGTAAGTGTGAAGGCTGGAGTTAGCAAGTAAGGATAAGATCAGGGATAGTGTTTACACTGGCAAGTTCAGGTGCTAGTTAGAAAGGTTTTGAGAGCAAATTTGAATTGTTATAGAGGGTTTATACTTCTAATAGCCAGAGAAAGTTTGCTCCAAGACAGAGAAGGGGAGTAACTGTACAGATTATGTCCTATTTCTAGTTTTTGGGTTGTAGATGTGTAATAGATTTTGATCAGTGCTTCTGTAAGTCCTGGTAGGTGTGCAGAGGGAGACAAGTGAGGAGATATCAGGACATAAGGAGGGCTTATACAGAATAGAATGTATCTTCGTGGGAAAATTCTAACCAATTTAATGTGTTGAGACAAATACTGAGGTGAGATTTAAAGGTTTGGTTAGCTGAAAATCTGGCTACCTTATTATAGGTAGTTTCTAGTTTTGTTAAGAGAGAGGTCTGTAGATTGGTGAGGACTTGTGAGCTATAGGACAGACTATGGAGAAGGTAGGCATGTGAAAGAGATATTTTAGCCTCATCTGATAGGAATTTTTTGTTTCTGTAGAAGAGTCCAAGTTTTGATGGGTTTTCTTGATGCAATTGAATATGTGAAGGTCACATTTGAGTTGGTCATCTATTGTGACCCCCAGAAGCTCAGTATGTGATTCAGCTCTGATAGAAGTATTGTTAAGGGATGAAATAGTGAAAGAGGATTTAAGGTGGTTGAGAGATTTTGGTATAAAAAGCAAGAGCTTAGTCTTTTTAGGATTTAAGATTAGCTGGTTATTGGATAGCCAGTTTTCAATAGTTTTGAAGGATTTTGGGGTAAGCGTGTTCAGATCTGAGAGGTCATCAGCTATGGTGATGACTGTGGAGTTATCAGTATATTGTATGAGAGATGATTGTGGACAAGATGTATATAGGAGGTGGGTAAAGATGTTGAACAATAATGTACTAATTATTGATCGTTGAGGTCCTCCCATCTTGATGGAGAGAGAATGGGATAGGGTGGAAAGTCATTTAACAGATTGCTATCTGTCAGTGAGGTAACTAGCAAACCAGGAAATGGTTGAGCTAGAAAGATTTAGATCAGAGAGTTTGGTCAGCAGCAAGGGGTAGGAGACAGTGTCAAATGCTTTAGAGAGGTCTAGGAATAAACAGGAGACCAGTTTGTTGTTGTCTCTAGCTAGTGAGTTTGTATTAGTGAAGGAGATGAGGTCTGTTGAGGTACTATGGTTAGGGCAAAAGCCATGTAGTGTGGATGTTAGCCATTTTCATGTATTAGGTAGTCCAGGATTTGTTTATGCACACATTTCTCTAATATTTTAGAGAGAGAGGGGATAAAATTGTTATTGGCCTGAAGTTTAAAAGTTCAGTGAAGTTCCCTCCTTTGTGAATGGGTAAAGTGAATAATTCTTTCCAGATAGAAGGTACTTTGAATTCTGTTATCGAGCAGTTGATAAGAAGAGAGAGATAGGAAAAGCTAGTGAGTTAGCAGCTGCCTTAAGGAAGAGTGGAACTGGTTGATATTGGTTTAAGAGAGAAGGTGATTTTGGGTATAGAGGAGGTTGGGATGTCTGGGGGGTTGACGGAGCTATATGTCTGCATCGGTTTGTTGATGGTGTCTACGAAGTATGTGTTAAATATGGATGATGTTTCTTGGGGAGTATTATTTTGGTAGGGATTATGAGTTGAGCAGTTTCCTGGATGTAGTATTTGATTGATGGAGTTCCAGAATTTTTTTGGGTTGGTCCTGTGTGAGGTTTGAGGTTTGTTGTAAAAATCCTTTTATCTTTGTTTATGTGTTTTTTGGTAAGGTTGCAAAGTTCTTTATAGGTTTGAAGATGAGGAGGGGATTTTGTTTTGGACCAGATTCTCTATCCTTTGTCTCTTTTATACATTAGGAATCTTAAAGTTTGTGATAACCAGGGGGAACTAAGTGATTTAACTCTTACAGTTTGTAGAAGGGCAAGGATGTTTAGAATGTTTAAGAATATGGAGTTGAACTTTTGTACTGCCTCATATAGAGGTAGATGAGTTGGGAAGGATCAGTTTACTGCAGAGAGATGGTTATTGAAGGTATCAGGATGGAAGCTAGTGGGTTTGCAGCATTCTATGTATTTATGTGGTACATAACCATAGGATTATAGGATCGGCAAGGTAAGTGAGTCTGAAAAACATGCACAACTGGACTCATGTTTAAGTGTTAATGAAATCTACAATTCAATCCAATCTGGATTTTGGTCTTGAGATACACTGGTCAGAGTGATGAACAATTTCCTAGTATATTACTTTCTACAAATGTTTTGGATTTCTAATACCATGACAGGAAGTGACCTGTTTCCTAAGTCAGATTACAATTAGAGTTCATGAAATTATCTAAAATGTACCCAGCATTGCCTCATTCTGCAGTTCATCTGGAGTCACATGTTTTAGTAGTATATTGAATATGAATATAAATATAAATAAAGTTTTCCAGTGAAACCTTTTTCCAATGTTCCAATGGCAAATGCTTGAGAGAAAGTAAAAAGGCACAATAATTGACCAGAAAAATGAGTACCTTAGACTTGAACCAGAGTCCAGTATTGGGAAATAGAAATGGGCAGGACAAAGATCAGCAACACTGAAATTAGTGAATAAATGTGAGATTATAAAGCATCAATCACATGTGCGAAATATGCTTTTGTGAATAAAATGCCTGAGAAAAAGACAGGACTTTGTTGACTTTGTTAAACTTGTGGGTGGACTGTAAAGCATATACTCCACATTATGTCTTTAATGCTCAGGACATAAAGGGAAAAAGAAATAACTGTAATAAAATAAGTTTTGTTCTCATTAATATTTGTATAAAACATTTCATGTCATAAACTGCATGTTATATTGTAAAACAGTTTTCTATAGTGTGCAGTTAAGGTATTTTAAAAGTGGTGGGGAATCTTTTCAGTGATTGTTGTATGTATTAAATATATTAAAGTAAACAAGAATTTTTTTAGTTGCAAGGAATATAGGTTTTACAGTGCAGAAGAGAAGAAAGGCTGAAGCGAAGAAGTTTCAGTTGATATAATGCTGTGATCATGGGCCGCTAGGGCTGGGGTGGGGTGTAAACATGCACTTATTATATTACATGCATGCTGATTATATTACATTTAGAACTAGGGTGACAGTTTCAGAGATGTCTAGCTTAATGTCATTGGCTTAAGCTCTAAAGAGGTTTTTGTAAGCAAATAGGCTTGAAAAATAAGACAAAATGATAAAGGCCATGAAAAATGTCAACATTCATGCATCTAGAAAGATATTAGACTCTTTTTTTATTAGCAAATGTTCTCAGTGGAGACAAGTAGTCTGTAGCAGAAGGCAATTAACCAGGGAAATTCTGTGCATTATCTTCTCAGTGAAATTTACAAAGATTTCTTCATGCATCTGCAAAACATTAGCTGTTTTCTTTCCTCACTGCTGAGTACTTTTAGAAGGTGACAAGCCCTCTGCAGGTGCATACAATTAATCATGAGAGTTCTGAACATTTTTCACTGAATGAAATGCAAAATTTAAAGGTACAATGACAAACAATTAAGTGAAAAATAAAGTTTGAAATGATGGGAAGTGAATAAAAGATAGTAGCTTCCCCAGCAGCCTTACTTTAATACACTTAATACAGCAGTGCACACACACACACACACACACACACACACACACATATATATATATATATATATATATATATATATATATATATATATATATATATTTTTTTTTTTTTAATTAGTCAGTACACTTTTTCTTAGATCTAAAAGCTAATGGTCTCAGAAAGCATACTACCTGTTCTTTACATCAGGGAGAGGAATGGCGATGAGAAAAGAACAAACAGCAACGGGTGTATTAGGAACACAGGCTATAACATGCAAGTAACCTTATCTTTAGAATAAATTAATGAACAGAATACCTCCCACTACTAAACTGCAGCAGGCTAAGACAAAGAATCCAAAAAGGGAAATGTAGCCAAATGCACGAACATGTCCAGGAACTGATAACAGTTAAAACAAATTTATTGGTGAATAGACTAAAAGCACATAAAAAGTTATATGAAAGGTCCACAAGATCTCATACGATAAGTGCTTTCGAATCTTCTTCAGATCGTGAATATTATGGGACCATAAGCAGCATTTTAAAGTCAAACGGATTTCTGTTTCCAGATAGGCACAAGCTCATTTGCAAATTTTCTTCCAACGATTTACAAGAGAGTTCACACATCCCCAAATTGCGCAAATGGCAATCTTCTCAGTAACCATCAATGCCTGTCTTGGACAGAAGTTTCAAGTCCAATCAAAAGACTTTTAAGTGATACACCTTTATGCTCAGCCAATGGTAGGTCTTCTGGCTTTTAATACAGGTTTTAATGGAATAATATGGTTTAAACCGTGTGCTTGATTCGCACGTAAGTTAGTAATCCATTTGGTCTCCCTTATTTCGGTTTCATTTTCAATATCTCCTTTTCTTTCATTTGTAAAAATCTGATCAATTACTTTAAAAATGAACTCATGGTTACAGAATTCACTTATATGTGCAGCTAATGCATTATGCAGATCTTTGTTGCGAATATCCCTTAAATGTCTGAGAACACGATTTTTAAAAGGCTGATTGGTTTTTCCTACATAATATGCAGAGCATAATTTGCAGGTAGCTAAATACATAACATTAGGTGTGTTGCAAGTAGCTTTTACATTGAATACATAGCGTATTTTTGTTCTCGGATGTTCAAAGCTGTTGCTGCTATCAATATATGGACACACTGTACAGTTGTTGCATCTGAAGGTGCCTTTCCTTTCCATATTTGTATACTTGCCAGAATCATTTTTGGTGCAAAGAAGTATTTTTAAATTCTTCCTATTTCTGTATCAAAAGGATGGTTTGTCACCTACTATATCCCTTAAAGCTGGATCTTGAGTCAAAATCGGCCAGAACTCTCTTACCACATTCTGACCCTCAGTTGCATCCGTACTACAGGTTAACAAAACTCTCATATTATTATCTTTCTCTGACTGATTCATCTCTGTTCTCCCCTTGATACATGGTCACATCTTTCTCATTCTAGCCCCTTTTCTTGAGATTATTTTTTAGGAATGTTACTTCCTCCTGTCTTACAGTCTCTTGGCTGCATCATTTACCTATTCTATTCTATGAACTTCATTTTGCATAATGTTCTTACTTACATGCCTGGGATGCATGCTGCTTTTCAAAAGGTAGTGATTTCTCCAAGTGTTTTTATGATGCAGTAATGTATTCAGTTCTTTATCACCATTTAGATGGATGTTGACATCCAGGAAGTTAATAATCTCATGGACCATTGACCTGTGAACTCGAGGAAAGTATTGGCAGTGTTGACATAACCAAAAAATGCTGCAAGTTGTTCTTCATCTCCTTTCCACAAAATGAAAAGATCATCCACAAAGCGGCCATAATAGACTATGTTCTCAACCCATGGATTCTTGCTGTTCAGAATGTGTTCTTGTTCCCAGTCCACTAAGACCAGATTGGAGTAACTGTTAGTGCAGGGGCTGCCCATGGCTATCCCCCAACGTTGCCAGTATATTGAATTCCCAAAGACAAAGTAGTTGTTTTCCAGAATCAACTCCAATAGTGAGCATATCCTATTAACCTCATTCAAGCTCTTCCTTCTTTTTAAAATTTTTCTAATAGATTATATCCCTATGTCATTTGGGATTGATGTGAAAAGGCTGTTAACATCTAAAGTAGTTAGGAGAATGTTATCAGTATCCTTATGAATATTCATATTTGTAAATAGTTTCTTCAGAAAATCATCTGTGTCTCACAGGACTATATCAAAAGATTTAAGAATAATTAGCTCTTTTTCAACAAAGAGGGACATCATTTCGGTAACCTATCCTTGCCCTGCTACAATGGGATGTAGCGGTGGATCAAAAAGGGCTTTGAGTATTTTTGGTAAACCATTTATTGTTGGTACTAATGGTTTCTTCACTTCCAAAAAGTTGAATAGATCAACATCTATCCGACCTTCTTGCAACATATCTCTTAAATGTCCAGCTACACTTTGTATGGCTTTATTTAAAACCAAGGAAGAGACTTCTATATATGTTTTATCATCACTAAGCATCTTTCTCATTTTTTCTTTATAACAATCAGCCTTGAGCACTACAATAGCTCCTCCCTTATCTGCAGGTTTGAAAACCAGATTCTGGTTGTGTTGTAAATCATGCAGCACTTGTCTTTCTTCATAATTCATATTTATATAATGTTTAGTATTACTACTGGACCGTAAGTCCTCCACTGCATTATTACACAACCGTGTAAACAGTTCAACAGCAGTATGGCTTAAGGGAACAAAGTCACTTAGATCGGACTTCAAGGCAGGTATAAATGTAAGTCCTTTTTCTAGTACTGCCAATTCTGTTCTAGTTAAAAAATGCACGAACACGGCCAGGAACTGATAACAGTTAAAACAAATTTATTGGCGAATAGTCTAAAAGCACATAAAAAGTAAAAATTGCATGCAATGAGACACCATCCAATACAGCCAAAGAGGAAGCTAGTACCTCTTCCCATACAGGCACTATACCAAGAAAGGGCACCACACACCTCCCAATAGCTACACAACTGCTGTTTTTTTTTTTTTTTTAAAGAAACGTTTCAGAGGAGTCAGCGAACTTCAAGTCAGGAATGGAAAAGAAAAAAAACATGCATTAGAAGAATTATTGGTGGTAAATATTTCACAGTATAAGTTAACTAGAACAGAACTGGCAGTACTAGAAAAAGGACTTACATTTATACCTAAGTGAATTTGTTATTGACTTAAAGAAATTTTGGCGTAATGTCACCTTAAAGAGTATTTATGGCAACAATTCAGAAACTACAAAGACTCTTAGAAAACCTAGTACATTTGTTCCCTTACGCCATCCTGCTGTTGAACTGTTTACATGGTTGTAATGTAGCTGGACATTTAAGACATATGTTGCAAGAAGGTCAGATAGATGTTGATCTATTCAACTTTTTGAAAGTGAAGAAACCATTAGTACCAACAATAAATGGTTTACCAAAAATACACAAAGCCCTTTTTGATCCACCGCTGCATCCCATTGTAGCAGGGCAAGGATGGATTACCAAAACCATGTCCCTCTTTGTTGAAAAAGAGCTTAGAATTATTCTTGAATCTTTTGTTACAGTGCTGCGAGACACAGATGATTTTCTGAACAAACTATTTACAACTATGAATATTCATAAGAGTACTGATAACATTCTACTAACTACTTTAGATGTTAATGGCCTTTTCACATCAATCCCAAATGACATAGGGATAGAATCTATTAGAAAAATTTCATCACGAAGGAAGGGCTTGACTGAGGTTAATAGGATATGCTTACTATTGGAGATGATTCTGAAAAACAACTACTTTGTCTTTGGGAATTCCATATACTGGCAACATTGGGGGGTAGCCATGGGCAGCCCCTGCACTAACAGTTACTCCAATCTGGTCTTAGTGGACTGGGAACAAGAACACATTCTGAACAGCAAGAATCCATGGGTTGAGAACATAGTCTATTATGGCCGCTTTGTGGATGATCTTTTCATTCTGTTGAAAGGAGATGAAGAACAACTTGCAGCATTTTTTTAGTTATGTCAACAATACCACTACTTTCCTCAAGTTCACAGCTCAATGGTCCCATGAGATTATTAACTTCCTGGATGTCAACATCCATCTAAATGGTGATAAAGAACTGAATACATCACTGCATCGTAAAAACACTTGGAGAAATCACTACCTTTTGAAAAGCAGCATGCATCCCAGGCATGTAAGTAAGAACATTATGCAAAATGAAGTTCATAGAATAGAATAGGTAAACGATGCACCCAAGAGACTGTAAGACAGGAGGAAGTAAAATTCCTAAAAAATAATCTCAAGAAAAGGGGCTAGAATGAGAAAGATGTGACCATGTATCAAGGGGAGAACAGATGAATCAGTCAAAGAAAGACATAATAATATGAGAGTTATGTTAACCTATAGTACGGATGCAACTGAGGTTCAGAATGTGGTAAGACAGTTCTGGCCAATTTTGACTCAAGATCCAACTTTAATTGATATAGTAGGTGACAAACCATCCTTTGGATACAGAAATAGGAAGAATTTAAAAAGACTTCCTTGCACCAAAAACGATTCTGGCAAGTATACAAATATGGAAAGGAAAGGCACCTTCAGATGCAACAACTGTACAGCATGTCCATATATTGATAGTAACAACAGCTTTGAACATCCGAGAACAAAAAGATGCTATATATTCAATGTAAAAGCTACTTGCAACACACTTAATGTTGTGTATTTAGCTACCTGCAAATTATGCTCTGCATATTATGTAGGAAAAACCAATCAGCCTTTTAAAAATCGTGTTCTCAGTCATTTAAGGGATAGTCGCAACAAAGATCTGCATAATGCATTAGCTGTACATATAAGTGAGTTCTGTAACCATGCGTTCATTTTTAAAGTAATTGATCAGATTTTTACAAGTCTAAGAAAAGGGGACATTGAAAATGAAACCGAAATAAGGGAGACCAAATGGATTATTAACTTGCTTGCGGATCAAGCACTCGGTTTAAACCGTATTATTCCATTAAAACCTGTATTAAAAGCCAGAAGACCTACCACTGGCTGAGCATAAAGGTGCATCACTTAAAAGTCTTTTGATTGGACTTGAAACTTCTGTCGAAGACAGGCATTGATGGTTACTGAGAAGATTGCCATTTGCGCAATTTGGGGGTGTGTGAACTCTCTTGTAAATCATTGGAAGAGAATTTGCAAATGAGTTTGTGCCTATCTGGAAATGGAAATCCGTTTGACTTTAAAATGCTGCTTATTGTCCCATAATATTCATGATCTGAAGAAGATTCAAAAGCACTTATCGTATGAGATCTTGTGGACCTTTCATATAACTTTTTATGTGCTTTTAGACTATTTGCCAATAAATTTGTTTTAACTGTTATCAGTTCCTGGCCATGTTCCTGCATTTGGCTACATTTCTCTTTTTAACTTTAGAATATGTTATCTCTGTAGGTGCAGCTGTCACTCTGTGGCACTTGTCCCTACCTAGAGTGTTAAACTTGATTTCTTAAAAATGCACAGTTTTGTGTGTTTAGTTAATAGGGCATGGAGGTGTTCTGAAAATATATTTATTTTTTTTTGTTTGAGTACTTTCACAAAGCAACATGTCTTGAGAAGTGTAACATAGGTTCAAATGGAGATGAGAAGAAACAACTAATCGAAAGATCAGCCTGCCAAACATTATTGTGTGCATGTAAGGCAAAAGCTGGAAATACAAATTCAAAAAAACTGTCATGTATAACAAGTGGAAACAATACCTTTTTATCATACTGGCTACTTTATCCATAGTATCCTGCAATGTAGATGGCCTTACAGGTATTGACAAAAAGGAAAGGGTATTGAATTGTACAAAGAAATGCAGAGTGCAAATAGCAATGATGAAGACATATTTGGAAAGAAATAAGCATGCGAATTTGACAAAGAAAGTATTTCAGGATGGATATTCAGCAGAATATTAAGTACAAAAGAAATGGGGTATAATAATTTTAATTGTTAGAGTTGCTATAATAGTGATAAAAGAAAAATAGATAATGGTAGATTTCTGGTAACAAAGAGGTCATATTAGTGGGGGGGATCATGCTGGCATATTATGGAGTTTAAGAAAACTTTGGGAGAAATAATCAGCTTCCAACATGGAATATTACTTATATGTAGTGAACTGAACTTGACTTCAGTAGTAGGAATGTGGACAGACTTTATGTGTTATTTTCCAAGGTACAATAACTGGGATAGACTTGATAAAAATTATATTTCACAGGAACATGTGCATGTAACTGAAAGCTTCAACTCGCATCCAATAATTATTTCAGCTTGTGCACCAATAAAAACTAAGATAAAAATGCAAGGATAATAAAGTAAAAATGAGACACTGGCAATTTCACACTTGCCTATTAAAAAGGGAGGAATTTAAGGAATCTCTAATGTAAGTTATTCAAGAGTTTTTAGGGAAGATAAACATTTCTTCAGAATGAATAACCAGTGAGTAAGATAAAATGAAAAATTAGTTTAAAATTGGGGTAGAAATAAAAGAGAATAAAAAGGAAAGTAATATGGCTAAGAAGTAATATAAATTTTTAGAGGGCTGACAAAGGCTAAAGTATTGCAGAATAAAAGGAATCTCATTGAACAAGATGAAGACCAACTGCACAGAGTTAAAAATAAGATAATGGAGTATTTAGATAAAATGCATGACTTTAAAAGACAAACATTTGTCAACATTAATAGAACAATCATGATCCAAATGGAAGCAGAATGTCAGAAAATAGTACTATTGTTGGTGGGTCTTGATGGAGAGAAAGCAGAGAAAGTATTTGGCAGAGAATGCTGAGATTTTGTGAGGATGGCAATGGAAGCATTTACATTTCCTGATACAATAATAAGGTTAATTAAAAGGTTATATGAAGTATCAGAGGCAGGAAATAAAGTGTGTGGGGGGGGGGTCCTCTTAAATAAGTTGTGTTTGAACAGATGAAGAAACCGGGGGGGGATCTTCTTTCCCTATTGTTATTTGCTTTATATTTACAGCTATTGGCAAAGAAAATAAGGGACTCATTAATTCAAAGCTATAATTGTTATGTTAAATAAAGAATCATGTCCTTATTTGTAGATGGTATTATTTTGTACTGGATGAATCCAAAAGAGGACACTTCAATTTTGTAGTACATTCTGAGACAGTTTCGAGTTGTTCTAGAATATGAAATTAATAAAAAGTAAATAAAATAAAGGCTATAGTTGTAAATTATGTACCCATTCATGACATGGTTTAGCAATGCCCATATTTATATGGACATGATAAGATGAAGTATTTAGGAATATGGACTAAAAAGGATTATGTTATACCAGCTACAGATATGTGGAAAGAGACTTAACAAAAGATAATAGCAACACTGAAAAACTGGAAGCTCTTGTTTATGGGTATGGATAGCAAGATAAAAGCAGTAAAAGTGCTTTTTATTCCCTGTAGTTTTATGTACAGGCCAAGCATATTTTTATCAACCAGAGGAAAAGTTGTGGACTGTAATTAATAAAGAGTTGAAGTAATTTATCTGGGAGGGAAGGAGGGCAAGAGTTAAGTGGGATAAGTTGATTCTTCCAATAGAACAAGGTGGTTTATGATCACCTGATTTGAAGGAATATTTTAGAGCTGCACACTTAAGGCTCTTATACATAACATAAGCAGAAGGTTATAACTGAAAGTACCATTTGGATTAGTATTAATTTTACACAGTATAATTGGGTACCCTGTGTAAGAGTCTTGGGGTAGCTGACTGGTGGCAGTGTGATTACCTCAGAGCTTGGGCATTAAGGGGCACAGCTAGTAAATCTGTGCCAACTTTTCCCAGGTGTGTATGCGTGTGTGTCAGTTCCTGGGAACAGGGACACAGAGCTCCAATTTGGTCATTGTGGAGTGTTTTGTGGGCCTGGAGAGAGCAAAACAGTCCAGCCCCAGGTTTGGAGGATGCTCCCTGTGTGCTCTTAAGAGAAATTGTGCTTGATGCAGGGAGCTGCATCTGAAAATACTGTGTGAATCCGTCTTTGCTCTTAGTGACTGTCCCTCACCAGAGTTATTGGTGAGGATTGAGTCTCCTTGATTTCTGGCTCAGAGTAGGGACCCGTCACAGAGGGATCTTTAGAAAAGGAGCAAATTACACAGAAATAAATGACATTTGTGGGAAGAATGCATGCAAAATAATGTTCAAGAGAAAGAGTGAAGTTTATGAGAAGACTGAAATGCAGTTGTTATAAAGAAAGAAAGAAAGAAAGCATGCAATGTATAATGTGTAAATGGAAAAATGTTACTATGGTTTATTTTTTTTTCTATTAATGTATGTGTGCCTATGTCTTAAGTGATATTATAATAAAGGTGTTTGAAGGTTTACTATCATAAGATTGAAGTGGACTTAGTCGAATGATCGTATCATCAACCCACGTCTGCAAAAACTGACAGTCTCAAACTCGGTAATGTCAAATTACAAATCAAATGCAATTTTTGGATGAGCATTAACATAGGTTGAGATAGGGGCAAGATTTGTACTTCGAAAATATCGAAGTTTGACATTGTCACTGTTCAACCCCTGGACTTTCTTCAAAGTGGATTCTATTGAATTCACTTCAAGATTATGATAGTAAACCATTTGAAGAATCTCTTTGGGTCACCATTCAATTGTTTATTTTATACTTTTCCTTTGTATTTATCTGCATACCTTGCAAGTTTTTATTCAGCTTGTGCTGATATTTTTTTATTACTGGAATAACATATAGGTTCATAGGTTCATATGTGTGTACTAGGCTAATGGCCCTGGAGCCTTTACAAGCCTAGCCCATAGGATTACCCTGGCATTGTGCCACCCAACCTTAGCTCCCAGTGCCTCTGTGAAGTAGAGCCACTGGAGTGATCCCAGGGGTGAATTTTCTATTTCCCATCCACTCATCAAGATTTCTATTGAAGAGGGCCAGTGAGGTGTTCCTTTTGACATGTATGGGAAGTCTATTCCATAGCATGGGCAGTCTCTGGGTTATAAACCTGTCCCTCCAGTACGTTCTCTTGATTGTGGTAATAAGTTTGAGGTCTCTGGAGCATGTGGTGCAGAGGGATTGGGATTTCTTTAGATGTAACATTTCTAACAGAGCTGGGTCAGACATAGCTTTGTAAGTCAAGCAGAGATTGCCTCCAAGTAGGCCATATGAGACAGAGAATAGTTGGAGTTTTTTGAGTCTGTCCATATAGGACAAGTGTTTTGAAACTGTAGGTTGCTTTTATCACACTTAGGAATGCTTGCTGATCTGTTCCCTTTCCTGTATTCTTCTAACAGTAATACTTCTTGTCTTAGTTTCTTTATAGTTTTCTTTATGCAATTTTATTCATTTATTTATTTATTGACATTTAATTACCTTGAAAGTCTGACTGGGTATAAGCCATTTTCAGCCGAGACCCAGGGAGAAAAGCTCCAAATTATGACAAAATATTTTAAGAACAATATAATTTTACAATCTTCAAAAATAAAACAAAAACATCTGCAGTTTATATAATTATAACAAATTAGACATTATGTAAAAACATTGGTTAAGAATCAATACAAGTTATATGACAATCATTTGATATTTAGAGAAATTTTAGACAATTTATAGATAAATTAAAGGTAAGTTAGTTTAATACTAACAGGCATTGCAATATGAAGTTAGGGGAAAAACAGGCTTATGCTATATTTGGAGAGAAAGTCAGGGAAGAGAATTTGATAAAAGTAAAGAAGTAAGTGAAGAAGAAAGAGAGAGAGAGAGAGAGAGAGAGAGAGAATAAGGAGGTATAAGGAAAGAAAAGGTACTTGTTCACATTTAGGGATATAGTTTATCCTGGTTTTGAGCAAGAACAGAGCCAGATTTTACCTAAGAAGTCTTTCAGAGTCATTTTGAAAGATGGGAGGGAGGGTATTGACCTAATGGATACAGGTAAGGTGTTCCAGCCTGTTCCAGCCTTTAGCAATCTTGTACGAGTACATACAATAACCAGCAGATTTGCTAGGTTTGTAGACAGACAGGAGTTTTTGGTCACTGGATCACAATGACCAACTGGGAACATTGTTGTGTAGAATGGGTTTCAGTGCTGGACAGGCAGATATAGGTGGTAAGAAGCTGTGTATGTTTGTTGATGAGGTACTTCTAACCAATTTAGGCTTTCTAGTGGTACACATTGGTGAGTTCTGAGAAGGGTATTGGCTGTAGATTTAGCAATTCTGTTATAGCATTGTTCAAGTTTTAATTTTTGTGAAGCCTGGATGTTAGTAAGGATGGGTGCACCATTAAGAAGAGTTTGGAGGAGATAAGTAGTGGCAAGTATAGTTTGAATTGCATCAATGAGAAGGTTTTTCGCTCTGTAAAGGCTCCCTAGTATGTGATGCATTTTTCTTATGCAATTCTGTATATACAGGCCAAATGTAAGATTATCATACACCATACATATATATATATATATATATATATATATATATATATATATATATATATATATATATATATATGGTTTCATATGAAACCATCGAATTACCATTTCGTCGAGCCTAACATGATCGAGACAAAAACATCGCAAACTGACATCATCGAAATGTCAATTCATCGACTTTCATACCATCGACAAGTAAACTATGGAAGTGTTATAGTGCCATGAGCGCTACCATGGGTGAAGTAAGTTATATGTCCATATGTTTAGTGTTTTGCTACTGAACGGGGTGTTCACCGGGTGCTCTGTGTTAACGCTATTGCATATTTCCTGTTTTAATACTGACATTCTTGTGTGTGGCACTATTTGCAGTTAGTCATGTTTGAGCACCCGGTGAACACCCCGTTCAGTAGCAAAACACTAAACATATGGACATATAACTTACTTCACCCATGGTAGCGCTCATGGCACTATAACACTTCCATAGTTTACTTGTCGATGGTATGAAAGTCGATGAATTGACATTTCGATGATGTCAGTTTGCGATGTTTTTGTCTCGATCATGTTAGGCTATACGAAATGGTAATTCGATGGTTTCATATGAAACCATATATATATATATATCAGCCCTATGAGAAGTGACTTCAATGGTTGTACTATCAAGAGAGAAGACTTTAAATTTTCCTTTTTCACGAGAGAAGGATTTGGGGAAAAAAGATCTAGTTTGGACATTTTTGGGTTGAGCATGAGTTGTGGCTTATGAAGCCATGTTTCAGTGGATGGCAAAGTTTCCTGAGAAATTTATTTGAAGTGTACTATGTTGTCAGATGTGCAAATGAGAGTAGAATCATCTGCATATTGAACTAGGGTGGCTTGTTTTGTGGATGTATAGAGGGTGTTGGGTAAAATGTTAAAAAGGAGGGGACCAAGGATAAAGCCTTGTGGTATACCAGTGGTGACTGGGATGAAAGGAAAGAACATGGAGTGCCATTTTACTGACTAATGAATATCGGATAGGTGACTTTTGAACCACAGAAGGGTGGGCTGAGAGAGACTTAGTGAGGACAATTGAAGTAGAGGTTTGCTGTGACAAACTGTGTCAAAGGCTTTATACATGTCTATAAATAAGGAAGAGAATAGTTTGCCAGTATCTCTAGCTTTATTGATAGCATCTATATAAGTTAAAAAGGCAGTGTTAGTACTATGGAAGGATGGAAGCCATGTTGTGTAGGGGATAGGCATTCTTTCTGCAGAAGATAGTCTAGCAATTGTTTTTGAATGTATTTTTCAATTATTTTGGTGAGGGGAGATCATATTGCCATAGGCCAAAAGTTAGTAATGTCTGTTGAATTTCCTCCTTTGTGCAGAGGGATAACGTATGACTTTTTCCAGAGAGAGGGAACATGGGATTCCAGGACTGACCTATTTATAATGATCGAGACAGGATAGGTAATGCTATTGACTGCTGTTTTTGGGTACACCAGCTGAAGAAGAGAATAATGTAAGTTTGTTTGAGTAGTTTTATATAGGATTCAAGCAGAGGTTTGAAAGAGAAAGTGAATATGGTGATATGTGGCTGTTGCCAGGTATGGGATTAGATGCTGAGGAATCCTTAGTTAGAGATGTTATACTATCTATAAAAGAAGAGCTGAACTGTATTGCATTTTTGAGTGTGAGTTATCAGGAGAGGGGCTTGGGTTGAATTTTTGACCAGGATATAAGATTTCTTTAATGGATGTCCGAAATTATTGAGGGTTGTGTTTAGTACTATTCTAAAATTTATTATAGTATACTTTTTTGTCTTCATTTATTTGCTTTTTAGTACAATTCTGAATCATTCTGAAGTTTTCAAGATATTGAGGTGTTTTATACTTTTGAAATCCTTTCCATGATTTTCCTGTATCCTGCATTAGCATTCTACTCTTTCTACGAGGAGCAAGGTTATTTAGAAAAGTTGTATTGACTTCATTTACAGCATCATCTAAGGGGATGATTTTTAGGAAGTTCCAGTTAATAGATGGTAGTGTAGCAATGGACATTTCTGGATTAAACTTAGAAAGGTTGTGTGTTGTTTTATAAATATGTTATTTAACTGGATGTGTGAGATGTCTGGTCATTGAGATTGGGACATGATCACTTAGAGACTCTGACATTGTACCTGTGGTGGAGTATTTGCTTGGGCCTGATACTAGTGTCCAATCTAACAAAGAATTCAATGTTTTGCTATAATGTGTGGGGCTATTAATTAGTTGTGTGAAACCATATAAGTTCATGCTAGACATAGGAAAGTTAGAGTTTATGTCCAACCAATTGATGTTCACATCACCTACTAGTATTTTCCATGTGGAAATGTTATGGGTATTCAATGTAGGATATCTTCCAATATATCTATATTGTCGCCAGGACGGATGTAAAGGACAGTAATATATGTTGGTTTATAATTGTTTATTTTGAGGAAAACAATAAGAAGCTCTGCTGAACTGAATTTTAGCATTGGTTTGCTATAAGGGGAAATGTGGTAGGTGTTGGAAAATATTAAAGCAACACCACCACCTTCCTCTTTATATGGTCATTACAGATGATATTAATGTCAGGAGGTACAACTTTGCTGTCATTTATGCTGGGTTTCAGTCAAATTTCAGTTACAGTGAAAATGTCAAGCCTATGTTGAGTAATTTAGGCATGTAGTTCAACAGTTTTAATTCTTATGCTTCTAACATTTATTGCAATAAAAATTAGATGACAAGGGCTGGGAATTAGCTGTTGTTGGGTTAGAGGAGTGTGTGGGAGAGAATTATCTTCATGTTCATACGCAATGCTTCTATGGTGGCATTCTGCTTGTTCCTTTATAGGTTCATAGATTCATAGGTAAGTACTAGGCTTGCTACCCTTGTGTGCCATTTTAAGCCTAGCCAGTTTCCCTTTTTGTGATCAAAATAACCTATCCCATTTGGTTATAGATTGGCCTTACCCATCCCAAGGTCAATAATTATATATTATCCCTAATGAGAATAACTGGGATTATACCATAGATAACTTGAAGGGGGTCCATGCATTAGTCAAAGTATTTATAACCTGCTTCTGTCCATTAGTAGTACATGGGCTACTATTGAAGTACATTTTATTTTACCCGTCTACAGATCCAGGTTGCACTTGAATAAGGACAAGGATGAACTGTGTTTTATGTGGATGGTTTGTCTGTTCCATTGCAGTGGCATCCTCTGTGAGATATACCTGTCCCTACAAACCATTCTATTGATGATGTAGAAGAGGTTTAGATCCCTATACTGAGCATTTCTTATGGCATTTGTCTTGCTGCTGTGCAGTAAATCCATCAGTAATAGGTCGGACGATGCCTTGCATGCCAGACACAGGTTACCTCTTAGCAGTCTGAAGAATACTGAGTAGTGTGACAGGGCTTTCATTTGGTACATGTAGGACATGTTGTTTAGGTCTTCTTCCCTTTTAGTAAGGTATCTCTGTAAGTGTTCCAGTTGTTGCATATGTCTGGACAGATACATGCCAAAGAGGACATTATATTCAATAACTGCCCTAATGAGGGCTGAGTAAAGGGGAACAATAACATCACTAGATCTTAACACAATCCCTTTGTTTATAAGCTCAGCAATATAAGACTTTCTTACAAAAATGGATTGCTTCCTTTTCCTATTCTACATTTCTCTGGTAACACTTTGTTATTAGGTTCGCGGCATGGTAGTATATCCTAGTTACTTTTGTTATATCGTGTGAATTTCTCTTTGTTAACTGACTCAATTCCTGTGGTCAACTGTTGTATCATACATAACATATTTTGGGCCTTATTTACTTTCACCAGTCTATTTATTTAATCTATCTTAATATATCCATCCATCTCTATTAAGTCAAGTAAGTTGTCCCTTATATCATTTTCTTCTGGACTGAGAGTGTATTCCTTTGCCCTCTGTTTCCTGCTCTTTCCTTCAATGTCCAGTCCTAACTGGATGTTCATACGAGTCTTATGCAGAAGGTTCCAGAACATCATCCTATGACATATCTTCTTCAGATGCCTCATGCCCCATATGTCATTCATCCATGTGGAGTCCAGCTGGCCCACCATGGTGCAATATTACATGTGTCAGAGCTGCCACTGCTTCCTGTTATTTCCTTTACTGTACAATTCTAGCTGGCCTTTTGTGCAAGTCTCCTACAGAAACTCAGGAACATTGGTCTGTGACATATCTTCTTCAGAGGTATCCTGCTCTTTCTGCTCCTCCTTCATCTGGAGAATCATTGGTCCATGATGTTGCAACATCACCTGTATAGGAGTTTCCACATTAAATCCTTCACTTTTCAAATGGTCTATCACTTCGGTTTTGTATTTGTTTAATTTCTAGTTTGCTAAACTTTTTTTCATTCCACCTTTGTGATCTTATTTTTGTAATGTGCACATTACCATGTTTGGGTGTCTTTGACTGTATCTCCTCGTTTTAATTTCTTCAAGTGTTTTGGGATTATGATACCATGAAGGGAAAGGACCCCATTCCTAAGGCAGGGTACAATTACAGTTCATGAAGTTAGCATTGCTTCAGTATTTTTATGTTAGCCAAGAGTGCTCTTCTCAGCACCCACAATCTGCCCAGAATTGCCTCCTCTGTAATTCATATGGGTTTATACGAAGTGGTAGCATATTTAAGTATGACTGTAAATTATTTGTTATTATACCTGTTGTTCCTACTTTTCTTGAAACGGTCTGGGTATCTTTCCCTCCACCTTGCTCTAGTTTCTATTTGCAAATACCAGTATTTTATGACTTTGTGCCTTTCTGTACATAAGACAATGTAGAAATTGCAATGATCAATGATACGTTTCTCTTTTTCATGGATTATTATATATGGTTTTCTTGCATCTATTGTTTGAACTGATGGTAATCTTTGTGTTTTATTTCTCAAAGTCTTTTGTCTTTCTAATCATGACTGGAATGGACCTCAATTCCTAAGTAAGCGTATGACTAAAGTTCATGAAATTAATATTGCTTAAATATTTGATGTTAGCCAAAAATGCTCTTTGCATCACCCACTATCCTAGCTGTGAGAGATCAGTGATATTACTCCAGCTTTGTCCTCTTTAATCTCCCCTCTATGTATGACATGGTTGACCATGACATCTTACTTGATTCGTTTCACCCATTGCCAGGTGTATTCAGTGCTGTATGACAGAGGTTTGCCTCCTATTGTATTTTTTGTAGTCAGTGGGATGCATCTGAAGTTAACTCCTCCTCACCTTATCTTGACATGCAGGGATGTAGCAGGGCCCCATCCATGGTCTCTTAATATTTGTCATGTACATGCTGCCACCAGGGGATGCCATCCAAGAAGAGATATGAAATTCTAATATTATGCTAACGATACACTGTTATAGCTCTCCTTTCCACAAAATTCTGCAGTGGTTCTGAATAAACTTGCCTCATATTTGGAATACATCTACAGATGGATAAATGAGAATCACCTGAACAACAATACCAGCAAGGTGACTGCCACTGTGTGAAACTCTGTTACTGGTTATTATCTAGCGATGGCAAACTGGAGTTTGTGTCTAAGGTACAGAATCCTGGTGTGAGTATTGACAGCTGAATTATCTTCAAGGACCAGATTTCAGCCATTTCCAGATTATCTTGCTATCATGTGAAGAATGCGTCAATGATTAAGCATCTTATTTCTTCTGAGGATTTACTCATGGCTATATATGTTCTGGTCTTTTCACATCTTGAATACTGCAATACCCTATCCTGGGGCTACTGGACAGTGAGATTGACCACTTTCATCTTGTTCAGAATTTTGCTGCTGTTGGCCAGCTACTCACTGGGGGTATCAAGATATAGGTTCATAGGTTCATTAGTATATACTACGCTGACAACCACCATGATCTTTAGCAGCCTAGCAGTGCAATCCAACCCAATTATGTCCCTATGCATCATTGGCATTTATTAGTTAGCAGAATGTTAGGAAGTTTCTAGAAGTTATGTGGGGTGTATTATAGTTTGGGCATTACTGTCTGCCTCTGTCTATCAGATGCATGGTAGCCAGCATTGGGGTGAATTTTTGATTTCCTATCCATTGGTCAAGGTTATACTTAAATAGGGTTAGGGATGAATTCTGTTTCACATGGATGGGGATCCTGTACCAAAGCATGAGAATCCTCTGAGACACATATTTGCCTCACCAATTTGTCTTATCTATGTCAGAAGCAAAATTTAAATCCTTGGATATAGTGGTTCTGAGTTCTAGTGGTATCATCATATTATACTAGTGCTGCAAAGGTTGCACTGGTTACCTATTCAACCTCACATCAGTTATAAAACTCTTGTCCTGATATATTTAGCCCTTTACAACTTGGGTCCCTCATATCTTAGAGAATTTCTCAACTGGTTCTTTAGTCATCTAATTGTGGATTGTAAGAGGTTTCTAGGGCCTAGCTGATACATCAGACAACCACTCCCTTTTTTAATTTCTCCAAGTCTTTTGGGTTTCTAATACCATGATGGGAATGGACCCCATTCCTAAGTCAAAGTATGATTAAAGTTCATGAAATTAGTATTGTTTCAATCTTTGATGTCAGCCAGAAGTGCTATTTGCAGCATCTGCAATGTGCCCAGTAATGACTCCTGCAATTTGTATGGAGTCACATGTATTGCTGACATATCTAAATACGATTGTAGATTCTTTTTTTATAAGACCCATTGCTCCTACTACTAGTGGAATTGTCTGGGTATCTTTCTTCCACATTGCTCTCATTTCTGCGTGCAAATCCTGATATTTTATTACTTTTTGTCTCTCTATACACAAGGCACTGTAGTCACTGGATGTAACAATTTCAATGATCAATGCTATTTTGTCATCGCTTCATGGACCACTATATCTGTTTTTTTTGCATCTATCTTTTGAACTGTTGGTAATGGGCGATCCCCTGTGATGTAGACTTCATCATTTTCAATTATGCTTTGTGGCTAATGTTTCCAGTATGTTTTAGCTACTTCAGTATTATAATGTTTGCACAATTCCCAGTGCAACAGTCTTGCCGCATTATGCCTTTCAGTACACAATCCTTCTGCCATTACTATATCACAACCAGCAACAATGTGTGTGACTGTCTCCAATTCTGTTTTACAAAACCTACATTTGTTTGTTTCTCCCACATGCTCAATGGACTTTGTAAACCAATGTGTACTGTCTTGGGCAGCCAATATTAACCTTTCAAATTTTGGTTTGAATTTGCCTCTGCTTAACCATTCCTGTGTTCATTCCTGATCAACATGAGGTTCTTCCAGGAGTTGTCTATACTTGCAACTATATTTATGCATTTTCTACATTTCTTGCCTTCTCATCTGATCCTTCAACTTACATTCTATCTTTTGTTTGTTTTTTGTTACATTCAGTTGCTACCTGATTTTTATCTACTTGTGGTTTGATTTCCATTCCCACTTAATGCAATATGCTTCGGCTATACCAAGACCAAGAACACTCCCTTTTTTAATTTCTCCAAATCTTTTGGGTTTCTAATACCATGACAGGAATGGACCCCATTCCTAAGTCAAAGTATGATTAAAGTTCATGAAATTAGTATTGTTTCACTCTTTGATGTCAGCCAGAAGTGCTCTTTGCAGCACTAACAACGTGCCCAGTAGTGACTCCTTCTGCAGTTAGTACAGAGTTACATGTATTGCTAGTGTATCTATATATGATTGTAGACTCTTTTTTATAAGGCCCATTGCTCCTACTACTATCAGAACTATCTGGGCATCCTTCTTCCACATTGCTCTCATTTCTGCTTGTAGATCCTGATATTTTATGACTTTGTGTCTGTCTATACGCAGTCACTGGTCATGGCGATTTCAATGATCAATGATACTCTTGTCTTCTTTTCCCAGACCACTATATCCAGTTTTCTAGCATCTATCTTTTGAATTGTTGGTAATGGATGATCCCACATGCTGTAGACTTCATCATTTTCTATGATGCTTTCTGGCTCATGTTTCCAGTGTTTTTCAGCAATTCCAAAATCATAATGTTTGCACAATCCCCAGTACAAGTCTCACCACATTATTATGCCTTTCAGTATACAGTCCTTCTGCCATTTTTATGTCACAACCAGCAACGAGGTGTGCAACTGTTTCCAGTTCAGTTTTACAAAACCTGCATTTGTCTGTTTGTCCCACATGTTCAATGAACTTTGTAAACCAGCGTGTACGTAGCCCACTGTATTAAGCCACCAATATTAACCTTTTATCTCTTGGTTTGAATTCACCTCTCCTTAACCATTCCTGCATTCGTTTCTGATCAAAATAAGGTTCTTCCAGAAGTTTTCTATACTTGCAACTATATTTATGCATTTTTCACATTTCTTGCCTTTTCATCTGATCCTTCACCTTATATTCTTTTTATTGTTTTTTGGCACATTCAGTTGCTGCCTGATTTCTATCCACTTCTGGTCCAATTTCCATTCCTGCCTGACGCCGATATGCTTCTGCTAGATTAACCAGGGAAGTCATCTTAGATTTATTCTCCTCATGTTTCAAAACTTTCACTACATTTGGGTCTCGTGAGGTTAACAGATATGTGTGTAGTCCCACAATTTCAGATCTGTACATGTAATCAATTTCAAGGAGGCCCATCCCTCCTTCGGAAGGGGGATTCCTGGTATGCACTGATTTTCACAGATCATTTGGTGAGCATGAAGCATCCTTTTTGTTTTAATATCTTATCTATCCAACACATTTTGGGGCCTGTCAATCAGTCCAAAACTGTAAGTTAGGACAGGAAGAGCAAATTGGTTTATTGCTTGGATTTTGTTCCTAGATGTCAATGCTGTTTTCAGGATTAATTTAAGTCTTCTAAAATATTCCTTACTAAGTTTTATTCACATTTGTTCATGTTTTATTGCTGATCCTTCATCAGTTCCCAAGTATTTATACACTCCCCTTTACTCAAGTTTTTTTAAATCACATTCTTGTCCCAAACCGATGTTTTCCTGGTGCTGCAGTTTTCCTGCTTTGAAGGCTGCTTTTGCACATTTATCAAGGCCAAATGACATTCTAATATCATCTGAAAAAGTTTTGACAACCTGCACCTGTGCTTTCAGTTCCTCATCTGATGAGATATACAGTCTTAAGTCATCGGCAAGTAGAAGATGAGAAGTCTTTAGACTTTGTTGTTTTCTAGGAGCCAAATTGTAGCCATGGCCTAAGCTGTTAAGTAAACAGGTTAATGGGTTAAAAGCAAGGCAGAAGAGTAACAATGACAGAGAGTCACCCTGGAATATCACCCTTTGAATGTTTATCTCTGGGATAATAATTTGTCCTTTATCATGGTTTAATTGCATAGTGGTCTGTCATTGTTTCATGGTCACTGTAACATAGTCAATCAATGTAGGATGTATCTTATACATTTTTAAGCAATCTTTTATCCATGAATGTGGGATACTATCAAATCCATTTTTGTAGTCAATCCATGCCATGCTTAGAGTCTTCAAACACTCCACTGTGTATCACGGGCAATGTCTCTGAAATCTCTTGCCAGAGTCAGAGTGACTTGGGTTGACCTTAACGCTTGATGGTTTTAAGCGTTTGTTCAAAATGTTCCTCTTTAATCTGGTGTATAAAGTGTAGTCTTATTTATATCCCCTTTTTCTTTTTTCTTATTTCATTTTTTAACAGTGGATAAATTAAGAGCTTTTATATAAACTCAAATGTAAATCTGAATCCAGAGAAAATGGACCTTCAACCGGTTTCAAAGCCTCTTGCCAAAATTTTCAGATTAAACCTCAGTTTTCTTTCATTATTTCCTCCCACCTTGAGACATTTGCACTGACAGATACACAAGTGGGAAAATGAGACATCTCCCTCTTCACAAGATGGCTCCTGTAAAGTTTCGGTTTAATTTTGAGTGCTTCCACAATTGCAGACATTTGTATTATGAGTTGACCTTTTCCTTACAATTGCATGTTAAAATCATTCATGTGTATTGTAATATATAAAAAAAGAAAAGCAGATCATAATTCTAAGATTTGTATTCAAGCTCTTGGAATTTTTTAGATCATTTTCTAAGGAGGTTGCTACTTTCTCGTTCAAAGTAACAAAGCCCTGAAGTATTCTTCCTTGGCTCACCCACATAAATTCCATATGATAAATGAAACTGCTACACTTAGCTTCTAATTCTTCAAGAAAGACACAAAATGCCCCATGTTTTAATTCTCTAGAGAGGAGGTATGGTAAAGTAGAAGATTAGTTTGGTTATCTGTCTTCTAAAATAAATAAATAACTCAGGAGATTAGCAAAATCCACCAAAGCCAAATATGAGGCTAAAATACCCACCCTAGCCAAGGACAATCACAAGGCCTTCTTAGTTATATTTATAATCTTAGAAGCACAGTGCAGCAATGCACTAAGCTGATTGTGAACAATATCACCTACAGTGAGGCTAAAGATATAGCAAACCTACTGGCTGATAAATTCAGCTCAGACTGTACCCCTCATCAGAATTGCACAAGACCATGTCATCAAAGCATTATCAAAAGCTAAAAATACTACATTGTGTCCTGACAACATCCCTAGATGCATCTTAAATAGCATGAAGCATGATTTAGCCACCACTACCAGCACTGTTCAGCCTTATCCTTAATACAGATTTTGTGCCAAGTGGATGGAGAACAGCTATGATCATCCTCCTGCATAAGGGAAGACCTTCCATAAACATAGGCAATTACAGACCCGTAAGTCTAACTAACCTCATATGCAAAGTCATGGAAAGACTTACCATGGAAGTTATCGATAAGAACATAAAGAACCTCCAAACACTGGAGCTGTCTCAGTTTCAGTTCAACTAGAGCAGGTCATGCTTACTCAAACTGGTGGACTTTTTTGAAAAGGTCATTAAAGCAATGGATGAAATTAAAATGGTACACACTGCATACCTCAAGTTAGCCAAAGCTTTAGACACAATCACCAACTCAGGCACAGCAAAAAAGTTAAATATACTGAGAATAAACCCCTATGTCATCTGCTGAATTGTCATCTGGCTCACAGATTGGATGCAGGAAATCAAAAGAGAGCATGCTACCTGCACAAAGAGACCAGTCACCATTTGAATTCCCATGGTTTGGTGCTGTCTCCTTTTTGGCATCTGTTCCACTGAAGTAAAAGCCAATGCCAAATGGCTCTGAATAAATTTGCAGATGACTCTAAGCGAGGAACAGTCACTGAATCCCCAAATGTCTTACTCATCCTGCAGGAAAGATTACACAAAACAAGTAAATGGTGCAGTAATCATGAACTGAAACTAAAAGGCAAAAAAATGCTTTATTGCATCCTTTGGAAAGTTGTCTGCACCAGGGAAATACCACATGGACAATACATCCCTTAGATAGGACTCAGGTGTTCAGGATTTGAGAACTTTTGTGAGCAGTGACCTAACATTCAACCAACACATGCCCACTGTTGTAAGAAAGTCCTTTCATATCACATAGCTTATAAACCAAGAGATTGTGTCTAGATATGGAGATGTCACTGCCTCTTTTACTCAGCCCTCAGGCCACTCATTGAGTTTAATGCCTCCTTTGGCTTGTATCTGCCCAGACCAATGCAATAACTGGAATGCCCAGAGAGATACCAAACTAATAGGATATAAGACCTACAAGATATGTCTTACATGGATCACCTTAAAGCTCTCTCACTCTACTTGGTATGTTATCGGCTGCTAAGAGGTGACCGGTGTCTAACATACAAGGCATCATCCAAACCAATACTGATGGACCTTCTGTATATCATTAAGTCAAATGTCATCGGAAATCCTCTGTCAAGGGATCCAGACCTCTTCTGCAGCATCAACAGTATGGTTTGGAGGGACATGCACATCCTGCAGAGGATACCATGGCTCTGGACCAGACTTCCCATCCACCTAAAACAAAGCTCAGCCCTGTCCTTATTTAAGCACAATCAACGGATGGATAATAGAAAATGTACCCCAGGACTGCCACCTCTAATGCTAAAAGACAGTGGCAGCTCCTACATGCTTTATCATATGCATGGGTCCCCTCAAATTATCTATGATATGATACCAGTTATTCTCACTAGGTGTAGCATATAATTATCAACCATGGGATGAGTAAGGCATATCTAACACCAAATGGGAAAGATTCAATCAAATTCCACAAGAGATCTTGGTCAAGCATAAAATGGCCAGCAAGGACAGACAGCCTAGTACTTACCTGTGAACCTAGGAATCAATAAATTCTTAACTAAGAGTAACTGCTCTTTCCACTCACAAACCCTGTGCACCATCAATATGAATGGCAACTACTTTGGTAAAATCCAGTTTCAAGTTACGATGACCACACTTCATCACTTCAGTGGGGATTTCTGTTCCAGTTGTGCAACTTCCCATAGAGTAAAGTCAAAAACACCAAGTAATTTCAAAGTTTACGTCAACACTTCAAAAAAAATGAGAAGCTGGTCGGTGTCTTTATTGTTGGTGGTTTCATCTACTACTAGACAGAAAATGCAAAATTCACTGTCTCCTCCAGCTGCTCTTCTCCATACAGTCATGCATGATTAAAAAAAAAAATTCTCATAGTCTTTTCTAGATACAACCTAGAAACAGCATTCAACATGCATTTGTTTAAGATATGTTCTGTGAAACATCTCACAGCAGCAGCAATTTCTCCTGAAATTTGAAAGATAACCATAGTGACAGCTTTATTCTCTATGCTCATCTTGAACATTTTTTTGTTTTCCACTAATCAATTGTACCAAACAAGCTGCATTTAGCTTTTTGTTGTTGTTCTTGTTGTTTATTTGTATATAGCTTGGAATAATTTGGGTTCTTTATTTCAAAATGCTGAATTAATCTGATACTGTAATGGTTTCATGGCAAAGAGAACATAGTATATTGTCCTTGTACAACTGAACAGGTATTTCTCCATCCACTCAATGTTGAACACATTGTGTTCTGTAGAACATGACTTTGTACAAAGAAGCCACACAGAAGCAAGGAACCAAGTGCTTTCATCTTGTACAATGACAAAGCATCATCAGATACCATTAAAAGATCAAACCCCACATTTATACACAGATGAGCATGACATCATCAAACAAAAATCCATTTAAAGTAATACACAACAATTAAAACTGAATCCAAAACCCATGTAAAATGAGGACTTGTTCCTTGTTCTAGTGTTATGTAATTGAATGTTTGAAAAGACATGCAATTGTGACTGTATTCAGCCTCACAGCTGGGCACCACAGGTATTACGTACATGTTTTGGGTCACTCCTGCAAACAAGTATCACTTTTAAATGAGTTCACTGTTTACTGAAACAATAACTCCAAAAGTTCCCTATTTTCTGAAAGCAACTCAAGATCTGGTGGGATTTCAAAGCAAATGTCTCCTTCTAGTTAGACTGGTGGTGAAACTTGGCAAGTCTTAAATCGTTAGTATCTGTTTGAACTAAATTAAGTGCTGTGTCACACAGCTGACTACTTGCTCTTTAAGAACACAGACTGAATTTGACCATTTGTTGCATTTTGCAGTGACAGTTACTTGATGGATAGAGAAGGCTGTCATTAGTATTCATGGAGATGACATCATGTTCACCTGTTGTTTGCTGACAGTCCCCTTTTATTTGCAGCATGTCCCTGTCTGCATCAGGTTCGAGCACAGGATAGGAATCTGTAAAATAACCTCAGCAGCCAACAAGCCTGCAGTAAGAAAGAAAAGAACAAATGTCATCCAGCAACAAACCATATTCAAAACACCAGCAATGGGTATTATATTACAAGTATATCAACATTTTCACAGTGATCAAATTCAATGAACGAAACATTTTGTACTGCAGAATCAGGAAACTTACATCAGATGTACATTCCTTTAATCTGCCACAAGATTTTCCGTTCATTGCACACCAGTGTGTGTGCTTATCTCTTTCTCTCTCTCTCTCTCTCTCTCTATATATATATATATATATATATATATATATATATATATATATATATATATATATATATATATATATATTTATGGGTCCCCTTCAGTAGATCGAACTTTTATAAGTTCGAACCTCATATGGCCAAGACCATATGTTCGAACTTGTAAAAGTTCGAACAGACTGAATGGAGACCTCCGTACAGTGCGGAACAGGAAGATTTCCCATTTCTGCAATGTAGTACGATCTTGGAGTTGGAATATTTAAGTAGGGGGGGTATGGGGGGGTGCAGGCCTGCTACAGATATTTAGTTTTGTTTTTTTATGTTTTTTTTTTTTTTTACTTCAGTGTTCGAACTTTTACAAGTCGAACATATGGTCTCGGCCATATGTGATTCGAACTTGTAAAAGTTCGAGCTACTGACGTAGATACATGTAGATATATATATATATATATATATATAGATATATGTATATATATGTATGCATGTATTAAATATATATATATATATATATATATATATATATATATATATATATATATATATATATGCACACATATATGCTGTATATATACATACATACACACACGCACACAAACACACACACACAGACATACACACACACACACACACATGCACACACACACACACACACACTCACACACACACACACACACACACACACACATATATATATATATATATATATATATATATATATATATATATATATATATATATATATATAGATAGATATATATATATATATTCACTTTATAAGCTTGAAATTCTGAAATCTCAAATTACAGAATCTCGAGCCCATAAAGTGGAAAATCCAAAACCACAAAACCGCGAAAGCCTAAATCCCGTAACCACAAAACTGCGAAATTCAAACTCCCAACACTTTCAAACACCAATACAGCACACGCGCACACAACTAAACAAACACACACACCTACCCTTATTATATGCAGGAGGGCAAGCCCCCCTGCACCCCTCACACCCCCCCACTTAAATGTTCTAACTCCAAGGTCACACTACATACACACACACACACACCCACACACACACACACATGAAACACCACCACACAAACTACATTCCGCTCGCACACATGCACATCACAGTAACAACACACACTAAAACACACTACAGCCCCTACCCAACACCCTTAAACATAAACACTTACCTGAATCCATGAACACAGCGCAACACCAGAACAGCTAATTCAAAATCTCCCACATTCAAGATTTTAAAATTTCACGCTTCTAGGGTTGCAATCTTCCGATCCTTCACTTTATGAGCTTGAGAGCTTGAGATTCTGAAATTCGAGATTTCAGTATTTTGAGCTTATAAAGTGCTCCTATATATATATATATATATATATATATATATATATATATATATATATATATATATATAAAAAATTCCTGGACGTTTTTGCAGGGAGGCAAGCCCCCCTGCAACCCCCACACCCCTTGCTATTTAAATATACCAACTCTGAGATCGCACTACAGCAAGGAAAAGGGAAAATTTACTGTTCCACACTGTATGGAGATCTCCATTCAGAACGTTTGAAATTTTAAAACTTCGATCATATGGTCTCGGCCATATGAAATTTGAAGTTTTAAAACTTCGATCATCTGAGGGGGACCATATATATATATATATATATATATATATATATATATATATATATATATATACACATATATACACATAGACATACACACACACACATAGATAATATTTTATAAATATATATATATATATATATATATATATATATATATACATGTCTGTGTGTGTGTGTGTGTGTGTGTGTGTGTGTGTGTGTGTGTGTGTGTGTGTGCGCACTTGTATGCATGTATGTGGACATTGGAGACCGGACTTATATAAAACACAGGTATTTTTCTCAGAAAATCAAAAGAAAGTCCAAGTGGCTTGAATCAAAATTGAACAATACCTGTGATTTCGTGTGACTTCTTTCCATCAACAATAGTACAGTCTCACAGTGCCTGTCTATGAATAACCTATCATTAAAAGTTGCCTCAAGCAGTTAGCAGTCATAGCTGTGCAATCCATATGATTCACCAAGTATAATCCACAAGTGAGCTTTGAATGTTCTTAAGTATTCCAGTCAAGCTCCAACTCACCCATTCTGAACCTCCATCTAAGGCATGAACTTCTCAGATTCTAGTTTTCCATTCCACTTATATTCATACAGCATTAATTAGTAATGAATGCCTGGATAATACACAGAGTCTGCCTAACAGTTGTGGGATGCTCCCAAGCTCCGTACTGCAGCATACATTTTAGAGACACATTATCATATTACTAAAACCAGAATGTTATAACTGTTCCACTTGTTAGTACAAAGCAAACACTTTGACTGATAACGATGCATTAATAATGATGCTCTGCAGGAACTCAGCAAAGTATCAGTATTTCTGAAAACATGTAGTATTAAAAGCACCTGACATTAATGTACAATGTTTTGTATTTTGAACTAAAATGGAAAATGTTCAGGCTTTTACAGTCATGAAGGGCTTGCCATTTGTAATGAGTCACTGTTGGTTAATATAGCAATAACCCATGCCTGGGTGTGAGTAATGCTGGATTTAACCACGGTTGGTGTGGTTTGGTCACGACGGCGAAGCCCGAGTTGCCAAACAAAGCCAACCGTGGGTAAATCCAGCATTACCCACACCCAGAATTGGGTTATTGCTATTATACAATGACATTATTTAAGAAAAAAAATAACTTTTCTTAAATAATGGCATTGCATAATGCCTCCTTGCTGCCCTTCCACAGCTGTCTGGTATTCTGCAGCAGTTCTGATGTACTGTGCATGTGTATGCCTACGCAGTACATCAGAGCTGTGGGCAAAAGCAACGGAGAAAGCAAGATCTCTGTTGCTTTTTACAAACTGTTTCGCTATGTTAAATAGGTTTAACATAGCGAGACAGCTTTAGAAAAAGCAACGGAGAATCTCCATTGCTTATTTTAAAGCTGTGTCCCTATGTTAAACCCATTTAACATAGCGAGACAGTTTTGAAAAAAGCAACGGAGAAAGCAAGATCTCCGTTGCTTTTTACAAACTGTTTCGCTATGTTAAATGGGTTTAACATAGAGAGACAGCTTTAAATAAAGCAACGGAGAATCTCTGTTGCTTATTTTGAAGCTGTCTCGCTATGTTAAACCCATTTAACATAGCAAGACAGTTTTAAAAAAGCAACAGAGAAAGCAAGATCTCCGTTGCTTTTTACAAACTGTTTTGCTATGTTAAATGGGTTTAATATAGTGAGACAACTTTAAAAAAGCAACGAAGAATCTCCGTTGCTTTTTTTAAAGCTGTCTCGCTATGTTAAGCTTGTTTAACATAGCGAGACAGTGTTGCTGTAAGAGTTATAGTAATGAAAAAAGTCTGGGCGACCAGACCTTTTTCCATTACTATAACTCTGATTTACAACGTGCATGCTGACCAATCAGCGTGCATGTTTTTAAATATTAATGGGGGGGGTCGTTGTATAATATAGCAATAACCCACGCCTGGGTGTGGGTAATGCTGGATTTACCCATGGTTGGTGTGGTTTGTTCACGAGGGCGAAGCCCGAGTTGCCAAACAAAGCCAACCATGGGTAAATCCAGCATTATCCATACCCAGAAGTTTGTTATTGCTGTTATACAATGACATTATTTAAGAAAAAAATTACTTTTCTTAAATAATGGAATTATGTAATGCCTCCTTGCTGCCCTTCTGCAGCTGTCTGGTATTCTGCGGCAGTTCTGATGTACTGCACATGCATATGCCTACGCAGTACATCAGAGCTGTGGGCAAAAGCAATGGAGAAAGCAAGATCTCCGTTGCTTTTTACAAACTGTTTCGCTATGTTAAATGGGTTTAACATAGCGAGACAGCTTTAAGAAAAGCAACGGAGAATCTCCGTTGCTTTTTTTAAAGCTGTCTCGCTATGTTAAACCCTTTTAACATAGAGAGACAGTTTTGAAAAAGCAAGGGAGAAAGCAAGGTCTCCGTTGCTTTTTACAAACGGTCTCGCTATGTTAAAGGAGTTTAACATAACGCGACAGCTTTAAAAAAAGCAATGGAGAATCTCCGTTGCTTTTTTTAAAGCTGTCTTGATATGTTAAACTCGTTTAACAAAGCGAGACAGTGTGAAGCAATGGAGAACGCAAGATCTGTAAAAATAGAGTTATAGTAATGGAAAAAGTCTGGGCGACCGGACCTTTTTCCATTACTATAACTCTGATTTACAAAGTGCATGCTGACCAATCAGCGTGCACGTTTTTGAATATTAATGGGGGGGTCGTTTTATAATGTGTTTCTGTCCATAATGTGTTTTGTTTGGGCAAACTGTTAGTTTTGGATAATAAGCCATTTTACTTTATTGATTTATTTATTTAACATTTGTTTACCGGGAAAGTCCAACTTGGAACAAAGGCAATTTTCAGTGGAGGCCCACAGAGAAATGCTTCAGGCACATGTCTATGTATGTAGGATAATAAGTCATGTTTAGGCAAAATCTCTCTTTTGAGTAAATTGACTAGCTTCGTCATCAGACTCTGGCAACAGTGACTCAAAATCTCTTACTTCTTCAGATTTACTTGTTTGCAGCATTTGCTCATCTCGTATGATTTTCAGATGTCTCAAGACCAGCCTAGTTGTGTCTTCAATTTCTCCTTTCTACTCCTCCATCAGTGGTTCAGATCACATACCTTCCTAGTTCTGATGATTTGGCAACAATCCCACCTACTGCCTCCCATTTTCTTTTCCATTTAACTTGAGACAGACCATCTGACCTGGCAGACCATCTGACCTGGATTCAAATCAACAAGGAGCAAACTGAATGGCTTTTATTGTAGAACTATTTGTAGGCAGATTCAGCTCTTTGGTCATTTTGTTCCATAACCTCATATGCTATAGTTTCGGGTAAATATACTGTCTCAGGCTTTGGGATGGTGGTTTGCCTCAACTAGCTCAGCATTAGTGGTGAGATTCATACCAATTGCACTATATGGCATTATTCTGTAGGACATTAGAGCTGGGTGTGCCTCTGGTCAATTAAGAATTTTTTAGTTTTTGCACTTTTTGCAGCATCATTTGCTTATGGATTCTCTTGGTTTAATTTATTTATTTATTTAGCATTTGTGGACCATGAAAGTCAGACTAGGACAGAGTCTGTTTTCAGCTGAGGCCCAGAGAGAAACTCTCCAGATGCATGTCTTTGGAATGTGGAAGGAAACCAGAGTACCTGGAGGGAATCCATGTGAATGCGGGGAGGCCATGCAGACTCCACACAGAAGGCACCCCAGCCAAGAATCAGACTGGAGAACCTCTTGCTGTGAGGTGACAATGTTACCTGCTGTACCACTGCTCCACCATTTCTCCTAATCTTTTGAGTTTCTAGTACCATGATGGGAATGGACCCCATGGGAATGGACCCCATTCTTAAGTCAAAGAACAATTAAAGTCCATGAAATAAGTATTTTTCAGTCTTTGATGTTAGCCAGAAGTGTTCTTTGCAACACCCCCAATGTGCTGAGACATACCTCTCAACCCATTACAGCAAAAAGCTGGACAAAACCAAAAATAATGGGGGGGGGAGGCTCTAAAATAGAGACAGATTTTAAATATTGCTCTTATAAACATAGAACATTAGAAGAATAACAGATTTTGTGTTATCATGCGTTTTTTGAAGGATACAAAGTCTGAAACTTGAATGTGTGCCATTATTTAGTGATTTCAATCCTCAGCGGTCTACCAGAAAACTATAAATTTTATGGGAAACAGCTCAAAAATATGAGGAAAAAATCGACATTCTGCAAAAATTTTAATGGTTCAGAGGTATGTGCCCTAAATTGACTCCTTCTGTAATTCATATGGAGTTACATGTATTGGTAGCATATCAAAATATGACTGTAAATTCATTTTATGAGACTCGTTGCTCTTACTACTACTATTTTAATTGTCTGCGTATCCTTCATCCACATTGCCCTCATTTCTGCCTGCAGATTCTTGTATTTTATGACTTTGTGTCCCTCTGTACATAAGACACTGTAATCAGTGGATGTACCAATTTCAATGACCAGTTCTACTTCTTTTCATGGACTATTAGATCTAGTTTTCTCACATCTATTTTTTGAACTGTTGGTAATGGGTGATCCCATGTGATATAAACTTCATCATTCCCCATGATGCTTTGTAGTTCATGCTTCCAATGCCTCACAACTACTTCAGTATTTTAATGTTTGTACAATCCCAAATGCAAACGTCTTGCCACATTATTTTGCCTTTCAGTATACCGGCCCTTTGTCATTACTGTATCACACCTAGCAACAAGATGTGCAGCTGTTTCCATTTCTGTTTTACAGAACCTGCATATGCCTGATTCTCCAACATGTTCAATGGACTTTGCAAACCAATGTGTACAAAGTCCACTATCCTAAGCCACTAATATTAAGCTTTCATCTTTTGGTTTACATTCACCTCTCCTTAACCATCATGTGTCAGATTCTGATAAACTTGAGGTTATTCCAGTTGTTTTCTGTACTTACAGCTATATTTATGCCTTTTCTACCTTTCTTGCCTTCTCATCTCATTCTTCTCCTTAAATTCTTTCTTTTGTTTTTTGGCACATTCAATTGCTGCCTGATTTTTATCCACTTCTGGTTTGATTTCCAACCTTGCTTGACACTGATATGTTTTTGCTAAACTAAGCATGGAAAGCATCTATGACTTGTTCTCATCATGTTTTAAAAGGTTCACGATGTTTGAATCAGATGAAGTCAGCAAATATGTATGCAGTGCTATGATTACAAATCTACACATGCAATCACTTTTGAGGAGGTCCATACCTCCTTCAGAACAATATATAAATATCATCTGATTAGCATGAAACATTTTTCTTGTTTTCCTGTCCAACTGATCTAATACCTTTTGAGGCCAAGCAGTCACCCAAAACTAAGAACAGGTAGAGCAAATTGGTTTATAGCCTGGACTTTGTCCCTACATGCCAGGGCTATTTTCAGTATTAAATTTAGTCTTCTAAATTATTCCTTACTGAGTTTTGTTTGCATTTACTCATGTTTTATTGTTGATCCCTCATCAGTTCCCAGATATTTATACACTCCCTATTGCTCAAGTTCTTTTATATCACATTCCTGCCCTGGTCTGATATTTTCTTGGTGCTCCAACTTTCCGGCTTTAAATGTTTATCAAGTTCAAATTACATTCTTATATCATCTGAGAAAATTTTGACCAATTGCAATTGTGCTTTTAGTTCCTCATCTGATAAACTATACAGTATTAAATCAACTACAAAAAGAAGATGGGAAGTCTTTACAATTTGGTTGCTTTCTGTGATCCAAGTTGTTACCGTGACCTAATCTGTTAAATAGGCAATATAATGGGTTAAGGACAAGACAAAAGAGCAGCGGTGACAACAGTCAGCCTGGAATATCACCCTTTGAATTTTTATCTCAGGGATAATAATTTGTCCTTTATCATGACTTAGCTGAAAAGTGATTTTCCACCGCTTCATGGTCACTGTAATATAACTGATCAATGTAGGGTATATCTTATACAACTGTAAACACTCCTTCAGCCACGAATGTGGGATGCTGTTAAATGCTTTGCTGTACTCTATCCATGCCATACTTAGATTCTTCCCCTTTTCACAGTTCTCCATTATGACTTTAACAACAACAGATCCTTTTTTCCATATGACTTTCTTTTGTTAAAGTTTTGTTCTATTACCATAATTGAGTTTTGTTCATTTTATATATTGCCATAAGGCAAGTTATTGGTCTGTTGTTTTTAGAATAGCTTGCAGGTTCAATCTTAAGGAGAAGTATAATTTTTCCTGTTGTTAACCAGATTGGTGTCTGTTTGGGATGTGCATATAAGTCGCTTTTTATTCAGGGTTAAATCTTTGTGTAAAGATATTAATACTTTTAGCCAGAAGTTAGGTATTGCATATGGGCCTGGGATTTTCCATTTAGGAGATTTAATTAACTTTATTTCAATTTTTCTGGCCATTACTTTATCCCATTTCATATCCTTTATCCTTGAACTTTTTACTGCTCCCATAATTCGTCTATCCATTTAACATCTTTGTTACGTTCCCCAGGGTCTTCATAGATATTTCTCCAAAATGTGTCTATTTCTTCTTTTTTGTCCTGTTTCTATTCCTTTTGCTCTGTTTCCCAATTCCCTATAAAATGTTTTGGGTCAACAATGAATTGCTTATTTTGTACTTTTCCTTTATATTTACCCCATATCTTCTAATTTTTTTCTGCCTGTGCAGATATCTTTAGTTTATTTGCAATACTGTATAATAGATCCTGGTCTGTTCTGACACTGAGCATTGTTTTTATCACATCTGTCTCTAAGTATTTTTGTTGATCTGTTCCCTCTTCTATACTCTTCTAACAGAGACACTTCCAGTCTTAATTTCTTCATAGTTTTCTCTATCTGATGCTTCCTTGATGGCAATGGATTTCCTTCCTTTCCCTTACTGCTCTGTGCTTTTGCGATAAGACTTTGTTATCAATTCGGCTGCACAGTAATATATCCTATTTACTTCTATTGTATCACACATGAATTTCTGTTAGAAGTGTTGATTACCGTGTTCATCTCTTTTTTCAGACTTCTAACATTTTGTGTCTTATTGACTTTCTGTAGAAATATTTCTTTCATCGATCTTGATATGTCTCCCCATCACTATTAAATCAAGCAACTCTTTCCTTAGATTGTTTTCTTCTAGACTAAGGGCACATTCTTTGTTGTCCATTTGTTGACATATTCTCTTCAGCTTCATCCTTCATCATGCATCGATCTTTCATATGGGAACTCACTGGCCTATCACTCCACAACATTGACTGTGTCAGGGTTGCTACTGTTTCCTGCTCCTTTCCTTGTCATGCCACTCCTGCTGATTTTTTGTACTGGTTTCCATCTGAAGTCTCCAGAGTATCTTCATGTAGCAAGTGATCAGATGCTTCCTTTTCCACCTGTTTCTACTTAATTTGGGGACTCATTGTTCCATCATGCTGTGACATTACCAGTGTTGTATTTTCTACACTAAATCATTCACTTCATGGGTAATCTATACCTTTTGTTTCTATTTCTTTAACTTCTACATTAATAATAATCATTTCTACTTTCCCCTTTGTTTTCTTATTTTTTAATAATGTGAGATTTTCCTTATCCAGATGTGTTTGCCTATATTTCTCTTCAAATATCTTTGTTGCTACTTTTCATGTTGATTAGTTTGGCTTTCTCCTTTGTATAAATATTGCACCATATTAAATTTTTTTTTTCCCATATCAATATTTCTTCTTCCGATGTCTCCAGCTCCACCTGTTTCTCCACACTTTGGGAACTCATTGTCCCAACATGCTGTGACATAACCTGTGTTAGACTTTATAAAATTTTCCATTATCCGGGTGCCTTTGTCAGTATTTCTCTTCAAATATCTTTGGAGCTGCCTTTTTTTTTTTGTACTGATTATTTTGGCTTTCTCCTTTGCATAAATATTGCACAATACCAGATCTCTTCTTCTTTCCCATATCTGTGTTTCTTTTTTCATACCTTTCAAAATTCTATTGGTTTTGTTTTTTATATTTTGCAGTTCCTCTTTCTCTTTTTTTTTCCAAGTGGCCAAAAGTTTCCTTGTGTATACAGTGCTTTCATCGATATGTTATATTAATAAACACAAATTTACATTTGAAGCTTTTGACAGTTTTTCTTGTGCAAGTATCATTCTTTCCTTTAACTTCTCTCTTCTAATCTTTTTAAATATCACATGGGCTTTTTACATAACAGCAACAATACATAATTTCTTCCTTATCCTCAATAGTCCACTCTGTCATTTCTATGGCTCCAATTTTTGTATTTTTGTGGGACTACTACTTCCTTCTATACTAGGGGAGCCATCCTCCCCCCAGAATCTGGACTGTGTTCTTTGTAGGAATGTTTACATGTCTTGAGGATTTTACACTGTTATTTTTTACACTCCTGGCACCAGTGTGCATACCAGGATTGAACACTTTTTTATGCTGGGACTTGTGCCTACCTCATTTAGCATAGGGAAGCCAATATGGGTAATGATTATTGCTATATAAAATACAGTGAATATATATATATATATATATATATATGTATGTATATATATATATATATATATATATATATATATATACATATATATATATATATCAATGTCGTCTTGATGAGAGTTTGTGAAAACAGGGTCCACTACATGAAGGTACTGACAAATACTTGGTGATGAATTCAATTCAAGCAATACTACTCTCCTTTTCTTGCTTGGGCTTGATATTTTACTGACAACCCATAATCCTTTACAGTTTTTTTTTTTATTTATTTATTTATTTATCATTTGTTGACTGGGTTAGTCCCACTAGGCTAGTGGCCTCTTTTCAGGGGGGGACTGAGGTGGCATTTGCACTACTAGGGAAAATTTAGCTATGACATCAGGGAACTTCTCTTACCGAACATTGCTGTGAGAGGGAACCATTTTGTACGAGCACTTCCTGTTTCCATTCCAGGCACATAGGTAGCCCAGAGTAACAGGAAGGGAGCTGGAGATAGAAAGAGATAATGGAGTGGTGAAAGAAATGGAAGAGAAAGCCAATATTGAGACTGGAGAATGCGTTCATGATTCTGAGAAGATGTTTCAAAAAAATGTGTTTGATGGAGAGGAGTTAATAAATGAAGGATGTATAATTACAACCCTCTAGTCCAGAGAATTGCAGGATGACTTACATAAAACATGGTGATGCAGAGTGAGCCTGAAAAGGAAGGAGATGTTTCCTGGTGTGACATTATGAAGAAAATACCAAAGGAGGATGCAGAAACATTTTGTGTGTGTGTGTGTGTGTGTGTGTGTGTGTGCGTGTGCGTGTGCGTGTGCGTGTGTGTGTGTGTGTGTGTGTGTGTGTGTGTGTGTGGAAAAGAAGGACATTTGATAAGTAACTGTGATAAAATAAAATGTTATATTTGTGTGGAAATGGGACATGATGCAAACAAATTGAATTAAAATGTTATAAATGTAACAAAATTGGACTTTTATGGATGGATTGTAAAACTGAAAATAAGAGGAAAAATAAAAAGATAAGAAAATGAGCAAAGAGATGAAATGGTGGAAGTAGTAGAAATAGAAGAAAATTAGATGGAAAAAAAAATAAAGGGGATATAGAAGAAGGCTCTGAAATAAGTGACAAAGAAGACATAAAGTGGGAGATAGTAAAAGAAAAAAAAAGTTCTCTCTGTATTCCAATCCCATCTGCCAGTTCATAAACCCCTTTTATCATAAACCTTTGCAATGCCCAGTACTTCTTTACATAAAGCTTTCAAAGTCCCTCTTTCATCTTCTGTTTGAAATTGTACATGGATTTTTTTTTTTTTATTTTCCTGTTAAATGCTTCTGTTACATAACAATTATATGGGCTACAGCCTTTCTTTTTTTTTCATATTCTTCAAGAAAACTTTCCATTGAAAAAACAATCTCAAATATAATGCCACAAAATGTTTCTTAATATGAATAAATGCTCTTACCTCATGTGTTTTTACACCCAAAGGAACTATTGTATTGTTCCACAATTCATACATTTCCATGTATTTGTCTTCTTTACATTGACTTTACATTTTGTTTGTTTTCTTCTGTCTTTTCCTTTCTGCTTCTCCTCCTTTACCTTCTTTTACTTTTTTCTGCATATGCTTTCTTTTTCACCTCATTACTATTCTTCAGGATTGTCTCTGCATCTTCATTTGTATTTTTTTCCATAATGCCCCCCCCCCCCCCCCCAGGGAACATCTCCTTCATTTTCCAGGTCTCTCTGCATCATTATTTCTTTAAGTAAATCATTTCACAACCCTCCTTACTGGAAGTCTGTAATTATACATCCACTATTTGCCGGCTCATTTCCATCAAACAGATTTCTTTGAAATATCTTCTCAGAATCCTATATTAATTCTGTGGTCTCAGTATTGGCTTTCTCCTCCATTTCTCTCACCATTCCATTATCTTCTTCTGTATCCATCTGATTGCCTGTTTCTCAGGGCCACCTCTGCACCTGAAATGGAAACAGGAAGTGCTCATGCAAAATGGATCCCACTTGCAACAATGACAAGTAGGGGAAATTCCCTGATGGTACTGACCAAATTTCCACTTGTCATAGAAATACCACCTCAAGTTTCCCCATGAAAAGAAGCCACTAGCCTAGAGGGGCTAATCCAGTCAACAAAGGATAAATAAATTAAACAAAAATCATTTGTAGTTTTAATTTCATGTTTGTACTGGCCTTTCCAATGCATTTTACCCTGCTTATTTCATTAATTATGCTTGATTTTGCTTGTGTCTCTCTATCTTCTACACGTTTTTTTTAATTTTCTGTGGGTGACAAGTATTTTGTATAGTTTTTTCTAACATTAAAATCAACTCAAGCTGTGACTTTGGCAAAATTGTGTGGTTTGTAATCAACAATTCTGCCCTTTATCTGCCTGTCTTTAGTGTCACCAAAGTCATATTTTCTTTTGACACAAATGTTTCATAGATGTTTCTGTAGTTTCACCCTTTTTCTGAACACATTTATTGAAGCATGCTCTTTCATGTACTACATTTTATTTAGGCACACAATGTTCATTTAGGTTAACTATTACAACCTTTAATGTTAAGTGTCATCCCCTCCCACTAAACATAAAAGCACCAAAATAGGCTCAACATCCCTGCCTACAGTGCAAAAAAAAAAAAAGATTTTTCTTGAATCTCATGGTCTTCCTTGTGTAATGCAGTTGCAGTTTTATAGCATGCAAACCGTTGCATACATGCTGGTTATGGCTATGAAAAGTGAATTTCATCAGTTTTAAGTTGATTTTCCTCTTTACTTTCTGTTATCTCATCTGAAACAATACCATGTGGAAATGTTGATAAAATAATCATGGCTCCCTGTTTTACAGTTGCACAGTTTCTCAACAAAGTAAACTGCTGTCTGTTTCCTTGTGGCATTTGTAGAACATTTGTTCTAATTCATTCACACTTCTAACAGTATCATGTTCTGTGCCATATTTCAGGGTGCCAAACACTTGGGAAACTAGATTTAGTGTGTATACATTTGCCTTATAAGACAGATTATCGAATACAATACCCCTTTCGGCATGTACCTCACAAAGCACATGCAGCAGCTGGAGAGACCACGGAGCTTCCTCGCCCAGAGAATCCAGGGCCTCAAACAATCTTAACTACACAGATAGGCTAAAAGCCCTGTCCATCTACTCAGTCTCCTACAGACTCCTCAGCGGTGACCTCTGTCTGGCATACAAAGCAATCTCAAACCCCATCCTGATGGGACTGCTGTATATCCACAAGTCAAGCTCCCCTCGAGTAACCCACACACAAGACCTCAACCTGGTCTGTGACATCAATAGGACTTGGTGGTGGGACAGTTTTGTGTCCCAGAGACTCCCCCTTTTGTGGAATAGACTCCCTCTCCACATAAAGCAGAGTACCTCATTAAACTTTTCTAAGCGCATAGAAGTCTCTGGAATGCAGACTAGTACTCTGGTTTATGAATGACTGTGAAATGAATTAATATAAACTTTCATGACTCATGATGTGAAAAGGCACCATTCCTAAATCAATTTGAAGCATTATGCTGGAAGCTTAGGACCAAACTGCACTAGAAAATGTGCTGCCGTTACCATTATTTCACTTTATGGAAAGCAGGATTTGAATATCTACTGACACTCTTTCTCTGTTAGGCAGTTCAGTGTCTGGATTACTGGGGCCCAGTCTGAGAGGCATCATTGATCATAATTATCAGTCCCAGAAAGGATTAGACATGTACCTGTTTTTGTCTGTGAAATGCTGGTAACTGCACCTATTTTTGCACTTCGTTTTAAGCATTGCTGTTTTGTGCACTCTAGTCTTGAAAATTTCTTGAGTATAGATCCTGATGTAGATATTCTGCATTCACTTTTCATAGCTTAGACACATTCCATAATGCCATTCAAAAATCCTCATGTGTATTTCAAGTTTGCTAAGGTTTTCCACTTCTCTCATTTCAGTAAATACAAAAGCTTCTACTATATGCAGTTAAACAAAATATATGGCCCATTTGGTCATGTGCTAGAGGTCACTGCTGAAGCAGGTCTTAGCAATAAGGTATGGGGGGGTGTATACATGGCATGTGGTGAATGGGTACATATGTGTGGTCTGTGGTTGGTTAACAGATAGGGTGTGAGTGTGTGTGCACATATGTGTCTGTGTGTATGCACACATGCACAGTTCTAACTATGAATGCATGCTTGATTAAGGCTGAACTTGAAGAACACCCAATACAGCAGCAAGAACATTGGTAGCTCTTGAGTATGAGATGTGGCTTTGTTTGCAGCACTGTTTACGGATACTTTAGTCCATGCTCAGATCCGCTCTAAACCATTTATCTTTACTGCTGTCACATTCTGACTTTAAAACAGAACCCCTGTCTCTATAACTGCCCTGTTCAGTCTCTGCCATTGCCGTGACACAGAATATAGCACTGACCTTACATTTAGAAATGTGCTACAGCTTTCACCACTGAGGTATTCTATGTTCTATTAACCTCTGAAATATAATATCACACCTTTGCAGTTATTATTACTTTCTTGCACTTGCATCACTGTTCTCTCCTTGTATGTGTTCATACATATCAAATTATACTGCTTTCATTTGGTATTATGCAAATAGCCTCTGCTAAACAATGCCTGCTTAAATGAAAATGTTCATATCATGTTCAAGTATAACATATTTCTAATTTAATTTCTCTGACCCAATACAAGTACTTAGCAGATATTTGAATTTCCAGTAGATCTGTATATCAGATAACAGGAATTGCCACTCCAGCGTAAATGTATAAATAAGGATTTATTTAGTGCTGTGGGTGTCACCAGGCTAGTTATCAAACTGGGCAAACTTAGATTGTTATTAGTAAATCATATTACTTTCTAAGTCATTATTTCAAGTTTACATTCACTTTTGATGTTTTTCAGATGCAGAAAATAGTTTGACAAAGCTACCCATGGATGTTGCTTGTTACTTTATGAGTGGCCTTTACATCTGATTTCAGCAGACACAAATGTGCATAAATTCAGTCCTTATGAGAGAAGGGAGAAGCACTTGCAGAGAACTTCCAGGATTTCTCCATTTGTCCAGACATCATTAAAAGCCTTCATTAACATTTTAAATAGTACTGCCTAAGCAATTAAACATTCAAGTAGCAAACTATTAAATAATTACATTTCCATATATAACTCACATTTTAGATGCAACATATATTACATAACTGGCTATTAATAATTAGCTCATATAAAACATTTAAATTATACAAATTGATGTTTTTTTGTTGTTAGTTTTGTTTTAAATAAATACATGGCATTGTCGTAATTTGCTTTAAATAGCTGCACTGCTTAGTCGTAAACAAAGTGATCAGTACCCATTTACAATAAACGTATCATTATCCCTGCTCCCTATGTCTGAAACCCCAGCTACTATCTCTCTTTGATTGAATGAATACATTTTCCCATTGCTCAGTACCAATTCAGGCAGATTATCTTATGTGTTCACTGCCTACTCATGAGGAAATATTTTATGATGGTCAGACTGAAACTGGATCTTTCAGTCTACAACTGATGTCTTCTTATCTCATTGTCCTTTATTTTCACTGCTACATCTTCATACTTACATACCTCTCAACTGTCAAAATTTTCACAGAATGTCTAGATTTTTACTTCTTACGTTTAGTCTCTTGCCCATAACATTTGCAGCTTTCAAGCAAATCACTGAAGACTGAAGTCACTAAATAATTATGTACATTTGAGTTTCAGACTTCACATCTTTCCAAAAATGCATGCTACATAAAACCTGTAATTGTAGACACTTTCTAAATTTATAAGAAGAATATTTAAAATGTGTTGCTGATTTGGGGCCTTTGTCTGCCCATTAATTTTGGATTTGTCCAGATTTCTTTTTGCTAGACGTTCAGAGGAATATACTTGGATACCTCCTGCAAGATATTTTGTATGCAGTTCCTAACACCTCTATCCTTTCTAGTTTATTGACTACAAAATTATAACCTTTGTAAACATTGCTTATATGTGAAACATCCATTGTTAACAGGATCACCAATGGGAACCTGGAGTCTGTTTCATATAGGATGCAATGCAGTCTCCTTTTAGCTTTCTCTTACCTCTTTTTACTCTAAAACTGCTGGCTCATTGAGGCAGTTACTATTTCTCATAAGTCCTTCTCTTGAGCACTCTTATCCAGTTTAATTACTGCAACTCAGAGCACGCTGTTGGGTTGTTTAAAACAGGTGAAACACTTTATCATTTTTGTATCTGAAGTTTAACTGTATTTAGTTCACAGATTTAGCCTTCTCAGAACCACTTTTAGGCTGGGTCCCTCCATCATCTACTCTCATTATCTCTAGCTGTATACGATAACTCTGACATGAATTATTAGTTCCTTCTTAGTTAGGTCCTGCCCGTGAATGAAGTTTCCTCAAGATATATCTGCAAGCTAGGTTAAGAAGGGAGGTGGTAATTAGTGAGCTGAGCAGCAATATGGTTTCATGCTGAGAAAGAGCACTACAGATGCAATGTTTGCTCCGAGGGTGTTGATGGAGTATAGAGAATGTCAGAAGGAGTTGCAATATGTGTTTGTGAACCTAGGGAAAGCATATGACAGGGTGTCTAGAGAGGAGCTGTGGTATTGTATGTAAGAGTGGTACAGGATATGCATAAGGGTATAGGGGTGACAGTGGTGAAGTATGCTGTAGGAGTGATGGATTTGTTCAAGGTGGAGGTGAGATTACATCAAGGATCAGCTCTGATCCATTTCTTATTTGCAATGATGATGGATAGGTTGACAGATGAGATCAGACAGGATTCCCAGCAGACTATGATGTTTGGATGACATTGTGGTTTGTAGTGAGAGGAGAGAACAAGTAGAGGAGACCCTGGAGAGGTAGAGATATGCTCTAGAGAGGAGAGGAATGAAGGTCAGCAGGACTAAGACAGAATATATGTGTGTGAATGAGACAGAGGACAGGGAAATGGTGAGGATGCAGGGAGTAGAGTTGGTGAAGGTGGATGAGTTTAAATACTTTGGATCAACAGTTCAGAGTAATGGTGAGTGTGGAAGAGAGGTGAAGAAGGGAGTACAGGCAGGGTGGAGTGGGTAGAGAAGAGTGTCAGGAGTGATTTGTGACAGATGAGTACCAGTAAGAGTGAAAGGGAAGGTCTACAAGAGTGTAGTGAGACCAGCTATGTTATATGGGTTGGAAACAGTGGAACTGACAAAAAGGCAGGAGTCAGAGCTGGATGTGGCAGAGTTAAAGATGTTAAGATTTGCACTGGGTGATGAGGGTAGACAGGATTAGACATAAGTATATTAGAGGGTCAGCCCAGGTTGGAAGGTTTGGAGACAAAGCCAGAGAGGTGATATTGCATTGGTTTGGACATGTGCTGAGGAGGGATGCTGGGTATATTGGGAAAAGGATGCTAAGGTGAAGCCGCCAGGCAATAGGAAAAGAGGAAGGCCTAAGATAAGGTTTATGGATGTGGTGAGAGAGGACATGCAGGTGGTTGGTGTGACAGAGCAAGATGCAGAGGACCGGATGAAATGGAAACAGATGATCCGCTGTGGCAACCCCTAATGGAAACAGTCGAAAGAAAAAGAAGATTAAGCACAGTATCATATTACATTAGATTACACCGATGCTACAAGCAGCTCTGAGAATGTCCTCATTCTTAGGTACACATTTTTTTACTTCATCTCTCTAAGACAGTGATGATGCATCTTTTATTTTGACTACAGGACATGTTCTGGGTACCTTACCATCTTCTGCAATCATACTGACTAGAAACAGCATCAGCTTGCCCCCAGGGTTTCACAACATTGATGTGGTGTAACTGTTTTGACTTCATTTTTCCTGGCTGTCTTACCTTTTCATTCACTTTATTTACTTTTGCTACAATTTCATAAAGCCCTTACCATTTTGCAAGGAACTTGTTTCCAGCAGTTGATGTTAACACAGGTACTTTATCTCCTGATTTGAATTCACTGAGTTGTGCTTTCTATTACATGCTGTTTGTTGTGTTTCCACTGTCCTCTTCATATGTTCTCTTACTGTAAGCATTTTAGTTCTTAATTTGTCCTGCAGGTTTATAAAATGATCTATTTCACTTCTAGAGGATGTTATTTCCCTTCTCCCATGTCTCTTTTGCTATGTCTAGCATGCCTTCGGGATGCCTGCCATACAGTAGTTCACATAGTATGAATCCATTTGAGGCTTGCAAGATTTCTTCTACAACAAAGAAAAGATAATGAAGTGGCTAGTCCCAGGTTCTCTCCTCTGGGTCTACAGCTTTTTGTAATATAAACCTTATATTTTTCTTAAAGGGGTTTAACTAGCTCATCTGTTTGATGATGGTATTCAAATGTCCCTAGTTGTCTGTCTTTTAAAAAATTACAAAGTTCATGTGTTACTCTGGAAATTAATGGGATACCTTTGTTAGTAAGAATTTTTATGGACATCCTACCCTAGAAAAAGCAGTACTAGTTCTTTTGCAATGGACATTGCATTGTTTCTTCGTAGGACCACTGTCTCAGGAAAATCTCTTGAATAATCAATAAGTACCAGGATATACTTGCTGACTTTCACAAGAGGGCCCAGAAAATAATTGCTGTTTGTTCACATGGGACAAATACTAAAAAGGTGTGGGAAAAGCTGTAAACCCTGAGATAGGTGCAGTCCTTTTATATTCTGGTCAAGCTGCAAAAAAAGTTCTTATTGTGCTTCATCATATGAGGCAAGTAAAGTCTTGCTAAAATATTCCCCAGGATTCATGAAGCTTGCACCAGCCGCAGGCATAGCATAGGCAGTATAACGCCAAATATGTCCGTTGAGCGATTCAGGTACGATCCAATTCCACGTGTACTACCGGCATACACCAGAACTGCGCAGCCTTCGGCTTAGGTATGCTAATCACCCCATGCGCAGTGCCGCACCATGCAAATGAAAGTAAATAGTGATTCATGAAGTGGTGCAGGCGTAGTGTAAGCCCACGGAAATGTAAACCAAAAAACATGGTTTACATTTTCCCAAACAGAACATTGGAGCTATGGAAGCAGACCAGACTCATGTATTACAAAGTTAACATATGCCAATGGCTAAATACACAGCCAATGGCATAAGAAAAGATGCACAACACCTAAAAAAAAACATTTAATGTCTTGTCCACAGTAACGCAAAGTACAACCGCAGGGCATGTGTGAGCAAACTGGAACACAAAGAAAATATATACAAGTGTCATAAAATCGCAATGTAATACAAATCAGGATTTCACCATAATGCGCAATGGTATGCATGGTACACCACAACCAAGCTGCAAGGGTTGCTAAGGGTCTGTGATAGTGTTCGGCGCGGTAACTATGAATTAGTAGTCAATGCCATGCAAATGAGGCAGGGAATACTGAATCACAAACGTCCTGCCGGATTAAGGATGTACCATACGGCGCAGCACTATAACACCGAGGAGTGGCTCAGAGGTATACATGACATCAGCAGTGGGGTGTGCCACCGTAGCTGTAAGCACATTGGAGCAATGCAAATCTGGCCTGGCCGTTGCTAATCAAAGCTGCAGGACAGGGGTGGGGAGGTGGGTATAGAATCGTTTAGCTGAGAGCACACATGGTGCCCAAAAGTGCATGTGTATGGGGATGAAAACATGCCCGAAACCCGGTAAGCGGATGCACGCGCCACGAACCATAACACAAACAGGAAGGTCAGGGGAAGAAAAGAAGGAAATGCCGCAGTAGGGTAATTGGAGTACAACTGAGCAATTAACACCTATTAACTCACAGTGGGCAATCGACGGCAGCTGACAAGTCTGCTCGCAGAAACCTGCAAAACAGGATAGGGGAGGCATTGAATTGCAAAGAAAGGAGAACTGTCATAGCAGAGCAAAGCAAACCTACAGTAGACCGGCAATAGAACACATTACGCAAGATAAGCCAGGTCTAGGAAAGTACGAATGAAAGCAGGCTGCTGGACGCATGCCAGAAAATTGTAGGTGAAACATGAAGTAATGTAAAGGGAAGGGCAAGAGGTAATCCATGGCAGCCAAATGTAATTCAACACCAAAAGCACCACACTAGTCATTCCTGTAGTAAAACACATAAGATACGCTGTAGCTACGATTGTACATATACAACCTATGACATCATTGGTGTTCACAGCACAATAGTATAAAGTGTGAAAGCACCCTACACACACCTGTGTATTCCCAAACACTGCACCATAGGTGTAAACACACGGGGAACTTTTAAAATGTACATGTTGGGAGCTGCCATAGCTGTGATTCATCACCATGTGTTAGAGACTGACGGTGTTGTGGAGGATGATGCTGACAACCACTGCAGGCCCTGGAGGAGGAGAAGAGTGCTCAGACCAAGGGTATCCTATCAGGGGCTACATGATCTGGAGATAGTAGAGTGTTACAGGGTGGACAGGGACATCTTACAGCAAATAGTTGAGTTGTGCCGGTCATGTCTGAGAACCAGAAACAACAGAGGGAAACCCATCCCAGTGGACACAAAGGTATGTGTAAGCTTGCGAATACTAGCCACAGGTACCTTTCAAAGGCCAACTGGAGATATAATGGGGATCTCACAGGCATCAGCATCCAGGGTACTACACCAGTTCCTAGATGCCATGTTACCACATGCCAATGAGCATATATAATTCCCCCAAACTCAGGAGGAGTTGGACAGCAATATGCATCACTTCCACTATGTGGCACACTACCCGGAGGTACTGGGTGCAATAGACTGCACACACATACATATCAAGTCACCACCCGGTGAGCATGGTAGGCACTACATAAACTGCAAGGGATTCCACTCCATCAACTGCCAGGTCGTGTGCAATGCCCAGGGCATTATCATGGATGTGTGTGCTGGCAGCCCTGGAAGCTACCATGACTCCCACATCTGGCATGCCTCACAGCTGTATCAGGTATTTATCAGGGGGGACATCCCACATGGCCACCTTGTGGGGGATGCTGGCTATGCACGGGAGCCGTGGATGATGACTCCCATCAGAAATGCACACACACCCATGCAAGAAAACCATAATGAGGCACACGCACAAACCAGAATCATCATAGAGCGTGTGTTCAGGATGCTGAAATCACAGTTCCATTGCTTGGACACATCTGGTGGAGCCTTGCAGTACTCTCCAGGCACGTGTGCATACATCTTCATAGTATGTGCCATGCTACATAACATGATCCTGCGGAAACAGCTGCAGCAGGGACAAAATGGTGAAGGCCCTCATAGCCCACCGCAATTGCCAAGGCCATCACAGGCACAGAGGGGTTCAGACCACGAACACCCTGTGCCAGCCCCAGTAGGTAGATGGAGGTGTGCCCAATATGCCTACGCCTTGGCAAAGAGGGAACGTATAGCACATACTCTGACAGTGTAGGCCCCTATGGACTGACACACCTCTCCACCTGCACACACAGTAAAATGGATGGCACACACACATGACCACCTGCAAATTGTAATGTATAGGTGGCCTACTGTGTGAATCCTACATAGGCAGCCCTCAAACATTGTACACACAACAGCTATTGTAACAAGGAAGGTCAACACCTGAACAGTGCATGCGCCTATCAGCAGATGTTGGTGCTGTGTGTATAGGTTCCTAGGTACATTGGTAGGTACACGCCCGATTGTCAGAGACCATACACCAAATGAGGCAAACAGTGTCTGCTGTCACCACAACACCGAGTAACCAACTGTCGCTCAGTGGAGCAGAGGCAATCACAGGATCACATGTGTGTAAGCACTATTCTGCACACACTCTGCACGGATTCCCTGCTGCGTTAATGAGGGGCTCCACATAATGTAATCATGGATGTTGTGTCAAGGCATGGGGTGTACCCATGACAGGTATTCGTCACCCCAGCATGCTCCACCTACGTTCGTTTGAAGGTGTAGCACATTATCTTGTGTGGCTCACTGTGATATACATACCCAATGCTGGAGCACATCCAGTAAACATCACATGGATATACCGGTAATTGGACTCATCCATATGTAAACTAACTGAGTTACCCATGTGAGTGCAGTATGGAGTAACAGCCGTAGTATACTCCACATACAAAACGCCATAACACGTGTACAAATCCCAGATGGCCAAGTGGTATATGCAGTGACCGTCGTGCATGTTCCCGGTCCCATGTCCTGCAAGGGATGTAACGTAATCCCAAAGGCATGAATAATACATGTCAGATGCAGGTCATCAGATCATGTTTAGCACACATTAGCGGCAATATGCGTTGCTCAGTGCTGGTAAGCATCATTTAAATATGAGTATACGTATATGCACGAAACAGGGCTAAACTTTTTTGAATATCGCGCAGATCACGGTCAATGATGTCTAGAACAGGTGAAACTAGCATTATTCACCCCTGTACTAATAGCGCCTGCTCTGAGGGGTAAAACGACCACTGCCAGGAGTAGAACATGCAATCATGTATACAATCACCTAACAAGTTTGAAGACCACCAAGCTGACACCACGAAATTCGAATAAATCCAAGAACTGGTCTTTATTTTGAGAAAAAAACCACACCAATGTCACGTATCACAAGCGCTTTCGCTAGGATATTCCTAGCTTTATCAAGTTGTTGGAACCTTCTGAAACATCAGCTTAAATAGCTGCTTGTGTTACTTGTTGTGACTCTCCCGCGTATTTTACATGTAACTCAAGGGGTGTGGTTTATTTAGTGGTGTGCATGTTTTGTAAAAGTTTTTATGTAGGGAAGACGGAAAGGGAAATCAAGAGGAGAATGTATGAGCATTTTTATGAGATAGCTAAAAATAAGGAAACCAATGCCCTCTATAAGCATTCCCTTGTATGTCCGAACCACAATTTTAAATTTATAATTCTTGAGCAGGTAAATCGTGATTTGAGAGGGGGAGATTGGGAAGCCACCCTAGAATACAGGGAGCTAGTGTGGCAGCTTAGATTGAATGCAGCAAACTGGCCCGGACTAAATGATACTATCAGCATAAAACCAATTTTAAAGTTAAGAAGGGCCAGATTATGAATATAGCCCACGTGTAATAGCACCTGTATTTTAAAGCCATTGCTAGGGGGAATAGTAGCATAGGTAAGGGGACATTCTACCCTCACATATATTTTTGTACCTGCTCTTTTACTCACTTTGTCATGTTTAAGTCTAAAGCATGCACTTGGGTAAAGATTTGACAGTGCAAGCAGCAGCACACCAACATGATATTTTATTGGTTTAGCAAAAATTTTAAATGTACATACTACAATTTTATAAGATATGTAATGTTAAGTTTTTTAATTGCATAGAAGTACGCTATGTAATACATTTGAATTGTTAAGAAAATCTGTTTTGTACTTGACAGGTAGCTTTCCTACCTAATTAGATGAATGGTAATTGATCAGTTTTTTAATTGTATTGTGATTGCCCAATTAACACAAGCAGCTATTTAAGCTGATGTTTCAGAAGGTTCCAACAACTTGATAAAGCTAGGAATATCCTAGCGAAAGCGCTTGTGATACGTGACATTGGTGTGGTTTTTTTCTCAAAATAAAGACCAGTTCTTGGATTTACTCGAATTTCGTGGTGTCAGCTTGGTGGTCTTCAAACTTGTTCTTGGTCCTGTTTTTTCCTTGATTTTGGTTTGGTTTGTTGAGTGCGTAATGGCTGCGGAAGCGGATGCCTTTGATCCGGTGGAAACACCAGAAATCCTTAGAAACAATGATTCCGATGCACCGGTAACTCGTGCAGAGTTCAACAGTGTTTTGGCAGCTTTAGCGGAGATAAGTAAGCTCCTGAAAGGGGCTCAACCGGAAACGGATACAGCGGCATTAAACCAGCAGCACACAGCACAAACTACTAGCAGGCTTGGCGGAGCTTGCTTGGGTGTAAATGGTTCTTGTTTTGTAAATGGATCCAGAAGTATTCCGAATGCAAGGCCAAACTTTAATGAAGGGCCGAGTCGAGCGGAAAGGTCTAATGAAACGGAGAGGCATAATGCTTCAAGAATGCACAAAGGGCAACAACGCAAGGACTTTTGCTTTACGAGCTGGGTAGAGCAGCAATTTTCATTCAATAAAGGTACTGTTCATTCCAACAAAACAACTAGTATTGAAAATGAACTTGATGAATTAAAAAAGAAACTGTATGCCTTGAAAAATAATCAGATTGAGGTGGATTACTTAAAAGAATGCGTAAATTTAAAGCGCATTCCGAAAGGGTTGAGAATATTCAAATTTCCCAATAATGTGCAAACGGGAACACCCTATTATTTTAAATTGTGTGACATCTTTAACAGGGCGGGGATTGAAATGCTGACTGTTATGATAGAAGAATATGAAATGAAACAGAATGTTCTTACAAATGACTTGAATACATTGAACAACAACATTGTTACTGATTCTAATTTTCTGTCAATAAAACTTGATTATAGTAAAGCATTTGATGAGGTAGACGCATTTTGCAAGAAGGTTATTAGCAGAAAAATGCGCAAACTAGAAAGAGATTTGAATGAATATAGGGAGGGGGTGGCATATCCCCTATTTAGACAGCATAGGGTGGAAACTCAGAATGCAAGCAATGAAGAAAACTCAACGCAAAATAACTGGGGGGGGGGGGAGCCATTGAGGAGAAGTGAAAGGCTGGCTGGTAAAGAGCGTAAAGGGTCAGTACAGGATTTTCACCAACCTCCAGGCAGGGCAGTGGGGTGGAAGCACAAGCAGCAAGGGCCACGTCACTGGAATACATGAATATGGCTAAGATTTTTGATACTTTGAATGTAAGGGACGTAAGCACGGTTGTAAGTAGGAACATGGAATCTCAAGGAAAGACTAGAAATGCTAATGAAACAATAGCAAGCTCCAAGCAGGGAGCATGCACATTATATACCAAGTCTAACTTCACCATTTATAACTACACAGAGGCAGTAATTGATGACATCGCCTTTGATGTATTTACAAAAGGCTTGCATTTTGTCCCATTAAAAAACTGTAATATACCCCTTACATTGATAGATGTTAAGTTATTTACCAGAAGTCTCAATTTGCAGCATTTATTTAAACAACAAATATGCACACCCTCTGAATTGGATAGAAAAAGTTTGTATAATCCTCCTATGCATTTGCTAATCAAGCTTTTTGAACAGTTGGTGGAAGATGAACTTAGGAGTTTAAAATGTACCCAAACTGATAAAACAAATCTCAAGCAAGCTGAGTTTGATTTCATCCAAATGTTAAAGAATGAAAGCATAAGGGTGATGAAACAGGATAAAGGGGGGTATTGTGCTCATGTATGAGAACAACTATGACGAATACCTCCATCAAATGTTGCAAGATGACAGTCAATATGCAGCGGTTTCTAGAAATGAGGTACATATTTTTTGGTCTAAAATTAAGTATTGTTTAAATGACTACTTATGGCAAGGTGTAATTAATGAAAAGCTCTTTAACTTTTTACATGTTCCAAAACCTAGGTCACCCATAATATTTGGGATTCCTAAAACGCACAAAGGGCTTAACCCCTTGCCATTTAGACCAATAGTGGCAGGAAGTGGAGGCATAACAGAGCCATTATCAAAATTTATTGAACATGTAGCAAAAAAATTCACACATTTGTTGAGCTATGTGTGCAGGGATTCTTGGGAATTTTTACAAAAGGTTCCTTGTAATAGCTTTGAATCAGAGTTACTAATGGTAACTATTGATATAAAAGATTTATTTCCAAGTATACCTCACGACATTGGTTTGCAATGGTTTTGTGAATTTTTCACGAAAGAAACAAACCTAAGCTCCAACTTAACTAATTTGATTGTGGAACTTATGGGCACAGTATTGGAAAACAATATTGTATTTTTCAACAGAGAATTGTTCAAGCAGCTTAAGGGAGTGGCCATGGGGGCACCTTGTGCCACCATCTATGCTAACATCATTCTTCACATATGGGAATGTGAAAATGTATTCATACCCCCATGGAACCAACACCTACTGTTTTACAGAAGGTTCTTGGACGACATTTGCATTCTCTGGAGAGGAACACATGACTTGCTCTTAGAATTTTTAATCCACATCAATAGCTCAACCAATTTTTTAAAATTTACTCATACAATAGAATTGCATGAATTGCACTATCTAGATGTGAATTTGTATAAGGACTACAGTAACAAAACCTTCCAATCAAAAATTTATCGAAAGCCCTCATTTTCTAATTCGTTCTTACACTTTCACAGTGCCCACCCTTTTGCACAGAAAAAAGGGATTCTCAAAGGTCAGTTGATTAGGGCATCGAGGATGTGCAGCACAGAGAAAGACTTTCAAAATGAGGTTATGACACTGCAAAAAATGTTCCTTGAGAGAGGTTGCCCATAAGTTCCACAATCAAATTAGTTAAGTTGGAGCTTAGGTTTGTTTCTTTCGTGAAAAATTCACAAAACCATTGCAAACCAATGTCGTGAGGTATACTTGGAAATAAATCTTTTTCACTGCTTAGTGAAGTGATTAGTAAAAGAGAGATGTTGTATTTTCCTTTATTGGGCAAAGAGCTTGTACGAGATCAAACAGCTAAAGAAAAAACGAGTTTATGGGACCTAAATTTATATATACTTTTTGTAGCCAGGCACAGGATATAGAAAGAATCATTAGTAAATTTTGGCCACTTTTGACAGCAAACGAAGAATTTAAGAATGTTCTTCCAAATAAACCAAGGTTTATTAGAAAAAAGGGAGTCAACTTGAAAGAGATGTTTGAAAGAAGGAAAAGGATAGAGAATGTAAAAACAATAAAAACAAAAAGATCTGGCACATTTAAATGTGGGGCATGCCAACAATGCCATGCAATTTTGAATGACAAGGGTATATATTTACCTTCTAGAAAAACAAGAATTGACTCTCCCGCGTATTTTACATGTAACTCAAGGGGTGTGGTTTATTTAGTGGTGTGCATGTTTTGTAAAAGTTTTTATGTACGGAAGACGGAAAGGTAAATCAAGAGGAGAATGTATGAGCATTTTTATGAGATAGCTAAAAATAAGGAAACCAATGCCCTCTATAAGCATTCCCTTGTATGTCCGAACCACAATTTTAAATTTATGATTCTTGAGCAGGTAAATCGTGATTTGAGAGGGGGAGATTGGGAAGCCACCCTAGAATACAGGGAGCTAGTGTGGCAGCTTAGATTGAATGCAGCAAACTGGCCCGGACTAAATGATACTATCAGCATAAAACCAATTTTAAAGTTAAGAAGGGCCAGATTATGAATATAGCCCACGTGTAATAGCACCTGTATTTTAAAGCCATTGCTAGGGGGAATAGTAGCATAGGTAAGGGGACATTCTACCCTCACATATATTTTTGTACCTGCTCTTTTACTCACTTTGTCATGTTTAAGTCTAAAGCATGCACTTGGGTAAAGATTTGACAGTGCAAGCAGCAGCACACCAACATGATATTTTATTGGTTTAGCAAAAATTTTAAATGTACATACTACAATTTTATAAGATATGTAATGTTAAGTTTTTTAATTGCATAGAAGTACGCTATGTAATACATTTGAATTGTTAAGAAAATCTGTTTTGTACTTGACAGGTAGCTTTCCTACCTAATTAGATGAATGGTAATTGATCAGTTTTTTAATTGTATTGTGATTGCCCAATTAACACAAGCAGCTATTTAAGCTGATGTTTCAGAAGGTTCCAGCAACTTGATAAAGCTAGGAATATCCTAGCGAAAGCACTTGTGATACGTGACATTGGTGTGGTTTTTTTCTCAAAATAAAGACCAGTTCTTGGATTTATTCGAATTTCGTGGTGTCAGCTTGGTGGTCTTCAAACTTGTTCTTGGTCCTGTTTTTTCCTTGATACAATCACCTAACACTATGGTAGCCAAGATATACCTACGGCAAGTGTGTAATGTGACAGGTTCAGACACAAACATGCGGAATCCAGGAAACAGTATACACCGACAAGTACACAATGAAAAGTGTAGTTTGCCTGTCACTTTCCCTGTCTGTTAGTGCCAACTCGGAGGTAGATCATTACAGTAGGTGTGGTTATAGCTAGCCATAGGCATACGATTGCCACCTGTCCCACATTAGGAGGGACAGCCCCTCCCTGGGCAGTTGTGTCCTGACATAAAACATTACAAAGGGCAACTGTCCGAGATTGTTGGACATTATTATGTCCCATATATTATGTAATAGTTGCATTAAATAGTTATGCCTGTATGTAAGAAACGTAAATGTTACATGCAATATGATAAGTAGCCAAAGTCCTACAACAATAAGTATGTATTGAGGATAAAAATATGTGCTATCCTGTGTACTGACCATGGGTATGTGTCGGCCTGTAAACACCGATGTGTGTCCTGCAAGTGTCCCACAATGTCCATTTGAAAAGGTGGCAACCCATGCCAAAGAGGTTCAGTTACCAACACAACTGCAATGACTGCAAATATCTGGGACAGAAATACACGGGACAGCTGTCAGTTAGTAACATCCTTTTACATAGCACTGTAATTCCGGAGGTATGGAAGTATCAACCTCAGCTGCATACTATATAGAAACCAATTAACAACGGCCCAATGTATAATCCCATAACAAAAGTCTACTAACTGATAACTCTTTAATTAGGGAAGGAGCCCACACACATATATGGAATATGTAGAAATGCAAGCCTCACAAACCTGTATATGCTACATACACCCACCTACATCCCCCACACACGTAACTATAGCAATACAAACTGTAATTATAGAACAAACATCCAGTCAGTCAATTACATCTGCAGAAGCGTTAACATACCTTGTGAGAGACACATTTAAAGGTGCCATGTGAAATCGTAGCCATTGTATAATGGAACAAATGGTGATGTTACAGGTTTTGTTTGCAATAGTCCCTTATCAGACGGTTGGGATGACAGGTACAGTCACATGTAGAACCACATACTCTAGCCATCACACAATCCATGGGGGACATGAATCCAAACTATACATGTCTCTACACATAGCAGTTGCAATCACACAGAACAAAACACAATACAGGCCGTCTCCCCGAAGGTAGGGCAAATGTGCAATGCCCAAGTGGAGAATTCAAGTATACCCCACTGTTGCCGCGTAACTGGTGAATGGAGTAGCTGCACAGCTGATGTGCAAGTAATAAGTCACTCAGGAGCACCAATTGACGGCAGGAAACCACATGTTACAGGTATCGACATATATAAGGATGACTTGCCAGACATTCAAACCATATGCTCATACCATAGAACTGTTTAAACAGTGTAAGAGAGATATTTACGAAAGTCCGGAACAATAACAAGGTATGTAGAACACTCGGTATGTAAGTGTATGTATAGCCTGTTTTGTATTAATTATGTTAGTGTATGTATAGCCTGTTTTGTATTAATTAAAAGTGTCCGCAATGCATAAAGTGGGAAAAGGTATTATGTAGTGATGTCTTGCTGAGCATAGTGACGCTTGTAGAAACTGTGTGTTCTGCAGTGGGCCACAAGGTAAACATCACAGACACCACAAGGGATGCTACATGAGGGCTTTAAACAGAACAATTCCATACCACCCACGGTCAGTGGTAGGGTATGTCCAACAAGTATGTGCCATAGCAGGGGATAGTATATGTTGATATACCGTCACAGTAGGCATGTGTATGGGCATATAACGACAATGACATGTCGAAGGTGGTCCCGCTGTGCAAGTATGCTTTGCATTATGGGATACTATGTAAAATATGTGTAATGTACAGTATTGTAGGTAGATATGTCAGATATTCTACACAGCATAACAGGCATATCATGCATACCAAAGGTATTGTCTATTGGCATGTACAATATACAATAACAGGATACATATGGCTTGTAGTCACGGGACACTGTAATAGCATGATAGCTAATCTAAATGGAAGGGCTACTCAATTAATCATGCACAAAGGACATGTAATAGCTTCACAGGTTCATAGTGGGGTACTATGCAGTCTGGCAAGTCTGTGTAAGCACAACTACAGTGTTTACACCAGTGGCACCTCTCTAGGATAGTGTCCTGTCTGTGAACAGCAGAGCCATGTGTTACCTGCACCTCTGCACAGTACAGCCACTGCAGTGATCCCTGGTGTACATGTGTCTTCCATCCACCAAGTGAGGTATCACATCAACAATGCTACTGAGTGTCCCTGCATGATGTAAATAGGAATCATGTTCCAAAGCATGGTGAGTGCCTGGTTTGGGAATGTAGGGGACTACCACCTATGTGATAGTCAGTGGGTGAATGGTATAATGCAACGAGGATGTTCATGCACCTTGTGTCATGCAGCTTGAGGCCATGATATTGATATCAGGTATCCGTCACAGTGACACCCTTATGGAGGGGGTCAGTATCAGCTGGAGGATCAGTCATGGTGCTTTGTATGCAGTTGTCTGTAAAGCTAGGCAGGGAAAGTCCCTCTGTGTTAGCCTGTACCTCAGGGAAGCATATACCGAACATGACGGGCCCTATGACTGAGGACTGTGGTATGCCAAGTGTAACTGAAATACAGTAGGTACTATGGTATGCTACCCTCATTGCGTGTGTCCTGTCTGTGAGCCACTTTGCATAATATCCTGAGACATAGGGGTTGATGTGCAGGTGGATGTGTATGTTGTCAATACCAGAATGGAGAATGGTGCTACAAGGCAATGAGAGGACAATGTAGGCTATGTGGACCCCCTTACCATCATCAACTACCCTGGTAACTGTATGAAAGGAGTCCACCAGGTGTAAGAGCCATGCTCTGGCCCTAACAAGTCCAACCTGGGTGGCATCAAAGGACCGGAGCCCACCAATGTCTCTGTGAATGACTTCCATGATGATGTGCCCCATAGCCTTGCAGAACAGTCCAGTCAGGTGTGTAGGGCAATAGTCCCCCTCGTGCATTGTGGCGTCACCTGTGTGGAGTGTGATAACTGTTGCTGTGTGCCATTCAGGGGCCACAATGTCTGATACAAGGCTATTACTAAATATGGTGGCCAAGTGGGGAGACATGTCATTCAGAAGTTTGTGTAAATCACAGCCTGGGATGTTGGACGGTCACATGGGGCCAGTGTTCCAGGCCATATAGAGTGCAGGTTAGTACTGTGTAGGTGTGACCGTAGGGACACCGCAATGTTCCTGCATGGATTGTGGCCCTGTAGGGAGTGAGAGGGTGTAATTTTAGCATTGAACCCATCTGCCAGCATGTTGCCAACATCACCTGGTTCTTTAATGTTCCTGAGTAACTGTTGTATGTCAGAGCAGATGTGGTATTGCCATTGACTACTGACATACCTCCATAATGCCTTGTGGTACACCCTGGAATGTGTCACAGTAATGTTTACGTAGCTAGTATGTGATGAGGGATCCTGTAGCCCTACTGAGGCTGACCAGTGAGCTACCCCACCCATGGGATTGTACTCCACTTTGCAACAGCCTCTACCTGTTGTAAATTATGTCCATGGAACTGGACCCCCAGAGTGGTGTCCGTTATCTGGTGGGTACCATCATGGCTCTGTGTGGAATAGCATGATCCATGCAGTCGTGTAAGTGCTAATGAAGTGCACTGGGGTATGTTTCAGCGTTTGTATGTGCATTGTCCATCTGCACAGGTGCCATGACGTTAACTACTGCTGTCATAAAACGTCTGTAATAGACGTTGTAGTACTCTTGTACTGTGTATGCCTTGAAGGGTGTGGTGCTGGGATGTGGATAACAAGGGTGATTAGCATATGTTCGGAATCCACCAATGAGGGGATAACCCCAGGTGTGGAACGCCAGTCACATGTTGGTAGTGTCCATGTCAAGGATATTGTTGGTCTTGGAGGTGGTGTGTATGGGTTGATCCAGCCGAGTGGAGGTTATGAATCCCGGACAGCTTTGGCCTAATGTGTCGGTACATGAGTGGCTATCCCAGGTAAGTGTGGGGTAGTGTCAGTCTCACATCAGTAGTACCTGTCTGAGCCCTACTGTCCAGTACACCAAGAAATGAGGTCTGGTAACCATGGGGTATGTTGTTGAATCCGTAGCTTGTTACAATGTATATAGCAGTTCTGGCCACAGTTAGTTGCATGTGGAGCACCTCTGATGCATTGTGCTAAGTAACTAGCCAGGATGTGTGTACAATATAGTGGAATATGTGAACACCTCAGTCGTGGGTGTGCCGGTCCAGGTTACATGACTGAAAGGTATGGTCTGTGTATAACCTGTCATTACAGGTGTGCTCTGCAGAGCCTAGAGGCAGATCCCAGTCACTGCAGAGATATTGAAGTGGTCCATTATAAGGAGTTACATGTGAACAACAGCTGTTGTACTGTAAGCAATGTGGAAATGTAAGGACAGACAGTGTACTTGTGAGAAATGGTGTGGAATGGGTGCTATATTAATCAGTAGCTCATGAAGTACTCACAAGTTCTGAACAAGTGCTGAGCATGGAAATACAATACAGATAGGGTGTTGGATAATATCAACCCACAAGTGGTGACAACAGTCATAATTGGTGGCACCGCACTATAACCCTGCTGAGTATGGTCTGCAAGTCCATGAACCATTATCAATGTAGATGCTAGCAGTACAGATGTACATGACAGTACGCATGTTTGACTACATATACCTTAGTATGTCACAGGAGTGTTCTACCAGTGGCCTGTTGACAGAATCAACACTACAAAAGGTGCCAGAGTGACATGTGCATATCACACCAGTGCCAGCTACAGTAAAACAGGGTTAATGTGTTGTACTCCACCCTCATTGTAGCCCATACAACACAGACAAATGTGAGGCATCTGTGTATGTAAGGATGTGAATGGCCATGACCTATGAGCAATAGCTGTCAAAGTGTTGTGAACAACATATAGAATGGACTTTGTGGGTGAGGTGTGTGACATATGTGCACATTCTGATGGATGATATCAGCATTGTCACCGCTAGGTGAATATCTCTGTACCCATTAACTACCACCTAGGCTGCGGTCAACATTATGGACACTGTGTAAGGGATAGTGCTGTGCAGTTCAGCTCCCTGAGTTGGTGACGTCTCCAGGCCCCTTAGGTAGTCATATGAGGTACCCATGTCATGACAGGGTGCCATCCATGAGCATGGAGAGGATTGGACAGGCATACACAGCACACGGGTGACCAATATTGGATCACATATCACCTTTAAGGGGTATTGGCCATGCGTGGATGGGCAATACAAGCCTTCACAATCCTCACCTCCACTATGCAGCATGCTGTCTACCTTGCATAAAGACATGTGCTACACTATGATGTTGGACATGCTACATGTCCATATCCTGATCTGAAAGACATACGTCATGGACAGCCACCATCCTACTACTAGGATCGCCACATGCTGGACAGATCCCTGTGCCATACATGTGACATACTCCCACCATACCATGCAACCCTGTCCATCAAAGCTTCACATGTCATCTCTGTCATACATGGTGTGATGGCCACATAGTAGATGTAGTATCAACTGTCTGGATCAGTAATGTGTCACTGATGCACCTCGCGGTGGCAAAATGGCTGTCGGATACAGCTAGGAAACCTTGCCCGTACATGCTATAGTTGATAACCATCCCTGAAAATGACGTCCGACTAGCCATTGTCCCATGTCTATCACATGTGCAACACAGGCGATCTATGGCAGGATGTTGAACAGCTGTACAGTGCCGTGTAGCTGTATATGGCAAAACACATGCATGTAAAGGTTTCCAAGCGTATGTGTGCATTGTCACTGCTCAAGTCCATTAAGGCAGTGTATGTGTTGATATGTGACATATACACATCATCAAGGTCAACAGCATTACCGTGAACACATCCAGGCATGTGCTGATAGGTAAGAACACCAGTGCAGGCAAACAGACATGCCCACATCAAGACAGCATTCACATGGAGTATGAACAATGTAATGAGGTGACACACATATATGGTGACGATATCCAATGCATAACGGGTGTTACATGTGTGTGACACAAACATGTCAGTCATGTCAGTGTCATGATGGTTTGCAAAGATAACTGTGCAGATGTACTACATTTACTAGAAATGTATGTGCAGCAGTATCTCTGTACAACTCTGATACTGTGACCAGTCACCATCATTATGTCTTACAGATAATGCCTCATACATGACTGCCAGCGTACAGCTGCCAGGAGGATGATGTCCTCATCCCGTACCTCCACGAGAACTATGAGGTGTTGTTCAGCCATGTGCCACAGCATGCCCAGCAGAGTGACAACCTGTGGCAGGATCTTCGCAGGAGGGTGAATGATGTGGGTGTCCATAACTGCACCTACCAGCAGGTGCGCAGACACTGCATGGACTTGATATGACATTCAAAACAGCATGCCACTGCAATCGCCAGGGAACAAGGTGGAACATTTGGTGGGCCACCAACCCAGCCCCCACTCACACACACCGAGGAGCTATTGGCCAGTCTGGGGACACCCTCAGAACAGCATTCTCAAACACTAGCTGCCATCATGGAGGTGGGTGTCTCCCAACCAATGAGCCTGGAGTTGCCTGGTAAGTCACTACTGCACATATGGCTATTATATCCCATTTAGTTGCATGTCTCTCTGTACATTATGTAATGTAACATTATATGCAAGTTATCTTTACACACATGCTGCATACTACAGTATGCTACCCTGTGTATGCACACATGTGCATACTATATGCTATTGTACAGGCAAATGTGTTAACATGCACAGTGCACCCTGTGGCTGTCATACAGTCATGGATAATGTTCAAACTGCTGTGTCACCCCTATACAGGTACCTCTGGCATGCCGCAGAGACATCAGTCCGTTGCAGGTGAGACTGTCATCAGTATCAGGCATGTTAAAGCATAGATCTATTTGTCATGTGGCCAGTTAACACCTGTACACATGATGTTCGGTCCAGTCACGATATACAGGTCGCATCACCCATCATTTACACTGGCCACCCATGTGCAATATATACAAATGAAATGATACACCGACATGACACCACAGTATTCGTCATTGCTACATGTGTGGACAGCTGTGCATACAACGGTGGAGGTGTTGTACAATGTAGGCATATGCACTATACATTGGAACAACACGTGTGGTATGCAAACAATACCACACACTGAGCTGTGATATGGGCAGCCCACAGGCGTCACCATTGTGTTATATGCCCCTTCAATGGGTGCACACATTGTGATGTGCCATCTTACATGTCCCAGACACGTAGTGTTCTGGCTGCAATATTGTCACACTATCCCATAACCCATACCCCACATACCAAACATACAACCCGTTGTCTGCATAGCCCTGTGGATGGTGACATATCCGACATCTATGGGTGTATGTCATATGGGACAACACAGACATGTGAGATTGATGGCCATCACACACATTTGGCAAACACATGTGCACACATGGCCATGGCGGATGGCCTGAGACATGTAGCCACACAGTAGATGTGATGTGTATACACCCTGTTGCACATTGTCCACACATGATCCAATTATAGCCTTAGTTGACTGATTATACAGTTGATGTGGTACACTGGACATCCTAAAAGCCTGTGCACAGCTAGTGGAGGTGTCACTGAAGTCTACCATATAAAATGTGTTGAACATCACGACTGTGTCATAGCATGACAGTAGTCACCTCTACAGCTTCCACAGACATTAACACCACGTCAGGCCACAGATACTGTACATTTCCCATGCTGCTGTAGGACATCACCGTTAGCTGTGCACCTCATGTGTGTGGTACATCAATGTCATGTGGGACATGGTGAATTGACAAATCTGCAATGTGTGGACATGGTTGCCAGGCAGCTAAGACTCTGTAGTAGTTGTGCAGGGGTGTCATCTGTAGGTTCTCCAGTGACCTGTCACATGACCCAGCATGGTTTGGTGTGTATACACCTCAGCATCGTGGGTCACAATCCACAGTTATATCATGGGTATGCATGCAGTTATGGCAATGTAATGTGTACATATTATGCACTGTATAGCAATATAGATGCCTCATGATGCCATGCAATGGCACAGTGTCTGTACCTCACACTGTATAGCAATGTAGACGGCTCACACTACCCTTCCATGCTCATGCACATTTGCTAAATATGCATTCTATCTGTAGGGCATACAGACAACACCGCAATGTGATGCCCATTATGATGCTGTACGTGTCAGGACACCATTGTGTCAGACATGTATGCATGTTAATGCACACGTCAGCAGATTACATGTCAAGGTCACATCAGCCATGTGTACTATTATCCTGTTCTGGTCCACATGGTGTATCATGGGGATGCATGCATACTACCATGATTGTGTGAACTGCATGGCTACTGAAATGACACCTGCTTGCTGTAGTGTGCACCCCAGGGAGGTATGCTAACTAACACTATTAATGTCTGAGCTGCATGCCGTCTGCTGTATCACAGTCATGCTGCATGCCATCTGTCAAATCACATGCATGGTGTGTCTGTGTGTGTGTCTGTGTGTGTGTGTCTATTGTAATTTAGAGTCTTTCTTTGCATTCACAGGTGATGTAGGTGCGTTACCCTCCTGCGGTCCATCTGATGTTAGTGTCCCCACAGATACTAGCAGTGATGAACATATGCATGAGGTACAGGCAGAGTTGTCAGGGGCAGAATCTGTGCCAATGGTTGCCATCCCAGCTATGTCCCCCTCTTCTTCGCTCACAGTTCTGCTGCCAACACATACCGCATCAGCAGTTGCCATAGAGGAAGGACAGTCAGCGTCTGTTAGCATGGAACAGGAACATGTGGTGGCTACAGAAGGTGTGTCTCCACACCATGGTGTCAGTGTAATGACTGCAGATGTGCCACACAGGCATGTGGCCGGTGCTGCTTGTAGGAGCCCCTCTGGCAGACATGCACCTGCAGGACAGAGTGCAGCAGCTGGTATCACCAGATGCATGTTCCAGACTGTAATGGCGGCACAGGTACATGCTGAATGGCAGAAAAGAGAAGGGCAGAAGCTGCAGAGGGCTGCTATCCGTACCCTAAATGACAACATCCAGGCATTGGCAAATGCTCAACAGCAGATTGCTGATGTTCTGGACAGGCGATTGGGTGACATGGTCGGAATCCTTGACCGTGGCATGGCAATCTGCGAGCGTGAGCTGTCTGTGCTGAAACATCTGGTAGGAGTGAGGTGTAGGCTACGTGGACGTAGCCCAGCTACACCACCCAGTGCAGGTCAACAGGAGCATGCCACTTCACATGCCCGATCCCATAATGCCGGTAGCAGTAGCAGTGCAGCTGGTGCTGCGCTGTCCACACCTGGACACAGCAGGCCACGTGGACGTGGCCCTAGATGTTCCCAGTGGAGACACGGTTCCAGTGGACATGTGTCATCAGACAGTAGCCAATCTGTACCTCCACCTGGTAGTGCCCGTGCAACCCCTGGCAGGCACAGATCACGTGGCCATGGCCAGACACAGTGAGCTGTACAACCTGGTCTGTACAATCTGGAGCTGTCAATAATACCCCTGTGTAGGCCTCACAGAAGGCAGAACTGTGTGCACACATACACGCACACAGCAAACACATCTGTAAGGCACCACAATACCCACATGCATACTGAACAGACATGTCCAATCAAATCACCAGCCCTTACCCACACACATTATGTCATCCATTGGTGCAGCCTATGCCCCTGGCAAACATTATCACCCTGTGCATATTATGAAGCCTGTGCTGCATCCCTGTCATCCACACCATCGGTGCAGGGACATGCTCAAATGGTCTGATGCACAGGGTGAACTGAATAGTGAGAGAAGTGTATATTACATTAGTTGTGCACTGTTAACATGCACCAGACATACCATGTAGTACAGGTTTAGCAGGCATTGTTGTATTTTCACAGTATGTGTCTCGGTAACAACAGTAACAGCATGTTGGTAATGATACCCTGGTTCCCTCCTTATGGTCTGCTTGCATGTGCCTACAGGTAGCAGTGTTTGCAGTCTCCCATGTGTAACTGTGGAGTACTCACAGGCATGTATGGCAATATCAGCATGCTATATGTAGCCTCAACATGACTGTTGGAAAGGCTAACATACCACAGATGTCCACACATATACTGATCCAGAGGCATGTGGGCAGTTTAATAGGCTACAGTGGCTAGAGACATGACATCCATACCAGGTCACATCACAGGTATGTTGACATGGTGCAGAGGTTGTACACAGTGGTCTGGCCGATGATAACGTTAGAGGCCATTTGATAGCATGAGGCCTCACTGTGTAGCAGTATTACTCTGTCACATTACAGGAACATGCCCACACTCACGGGGTCAACAACACTATAATGCACACCCCATAGTGTTGAGGTGAGGACCCCTGCCTATGTGGTCATCATCCTCACAGTACTGTGCACCCACACAATGTGACACAAAGTAAGAACATGTACAGGTAACCAGTATGGCTGAGACCGATGGCATCAACAGGGTAGCAGACTGCATCACCATGAGGGGTTAGGGATCCTGTGTGTTCTGTATAGTAGCATACACCCTCACTCCATGCACCAGACAGCCATACATACACTTACACACACACACTGTGGAGACCACAAATGTCATACACATACGGATAGCTGATGTGTGTGATGCACACACCACCCCTGCCTACGTCATGCTTTCCACACTGCAGTATGTACAGATCTCTACAACAGTGTACAGGGGTGTGTAACAATTGGGATGTATTCCCCACCATATGTGGCATATATGGTCACACAAGCAAACACACATGGCAGTACTGTGAATGATACACCTGCTTTATGATGATACGTCTGACAGACATGCAGCAGTATTGGCCACATTATGTGTACCAATGCTACGTCTGGCAATTGTGCTGCTATATGCACTGCACATGGGAGGATGTAAGTGTTACAGGTGTCAAGTGACGTACAGTCAGTAACACCTGACTGCTGTGTAGGTTTTATGTCTTCACCGTCAAGTAACAGTAACATAGCGTACTGTTTTCACATGTAATAGTAGGATGACGTGTGACACACCTGTGAGCCATCCCTGGCAAACATCCATCTGCACAGGTGGATCGCCACTTTATGTACACATCCATCCATACCTGATGTACATCCTACCGTACTGTCAGTATGTCACCATATACAGGTGTCAATGATGGGGCTGCATTGCAACTGCATGTTGTAGTTAGGCACAGATGAGTTACATACATCAGCTACTGCACATGCATGGTAGCTGCATGCACACTACAAGTTGTACATGTGTGTTGGTCCTACATGCCTGTCATGTAGCCATGTTTGTATGCATTGCAATTGGTGGACATGTGTGATGGCATACATAACACATTGACTGTTGTATGATAAGATGGGTGTAATGGGTAACTAGTACAGAGAGAATCTGGCCTTGGTCAACATTGCTACCTCATGTACTGTTAGCATTCAACAGCCATGGACCCATCTTCCATTTGCGTGCGTGTGATTGCTGTAGCCACTTCTCTGCACGGAGGACAGCAAAAGCTATGCTATGTACATATGTGTTGTGTGTGTGGTCCATGCACATATCCACTGCGATTACATGTATGTCATATCCAAACATGTGTCTTCTTGGGTGTACAGCGACAGTCATCTGTCACAGCTGTGTAAGACCCAGGGCCCCTGGTATGTGTAGAGCCAACCTGGTTATTAAAGCGGTATAATTGCAATGCATAACACATGATGGAACCCTGCCAGTACATGTGTAGTCTGCACAGTTGCTGTAGACCTATGTACAGTCCACTGGTCATGAGTCACAAAGTGTTGTGGTGGATGCTAGGTAAACACTGGTGTAGTGGCTTATAACACCCATCAGCAATGCACACACACCTGAACACTCACACCATACTGAGGCGGATGCACAGGCAAGACATATACATGTGCATGTGTTTGGGATGCTCGGTTCACAGTTCTGGTATCCGGACACATCTGTAGGGGCTCTGCAGTAACCCTT